>NW_026991846.1:0-130997 GCF_029215605.1 Mirounga angustirostris
CAAACAAAATTAACCAGGTTATTGCTATTTTTGAGTGATATATATAGTGACATATGAGTATTTTTGAATTTTCTGCAGATTTATTGAGGTATAATTGACAGATAACTGTGTAAGTCTAAGGTATACCTATATTAATTTAATACACTTTTATATAGTAAAATGGTAATAGTGTTAATAACTCCATCATCTCACATAATTATCATTTCTTTTTTAGCAACTCTCTTAGCGACTTTCAAATATATAATACAGTATTGTTAACTGTAATCACCATTCTGTACATTAGATCCTCAGAACTTACTACTCTTGTAACAGGAAGTTTGTATCCTTTGGCCAATATCTACCCATTTCCCACAGCCTCCTACCCCTGGCATGCACCAGGATGTAAATTTGTTTTTGTTTTTGTTTAAGTTTCTACATGTAAGTCAGATCATACAGTATTTGTCTTTTTGTGTGACTTATTTCATTTAGCATAATTCCCTCCAGGTTCATTTATGTTGTTGCAAATGGCAAGGTTTCCCTCTTTTTTGTGGCTAAAATATTCCGTTGTAAATATATACCACATGTTTTAAACCCATGGATCCATTGATGGACACTCAGGTTGCTTCCCTGTCCTGGCTATTGTAAATAATGCTGCAGTAAACAGGGGTGCAGATACCTCTTCGAGATAATGATTTCATTTCCATCAGAAATGTTCCCAGAAATGGGATTATTGTGTCATATGATAGTTCTATTTTTAGTTTTTTGAGGAACCTCCACAGTGTTTTGCATAGTGGCTGTACCAATTTACAGTCCCATAACAGTGTGCAAGGATTCCCTTTTCTGTACATCTTTGCCAGTGGTATCTCTTGTCTTTTTGATGAAAGCCATTTAACAGGTGTGAGGTGATAGATATATCATTGTGGTTTTGATTTGCGTTTCCCTGATGAATAGTGATGTTGAGCCCCTTTTTTGGTACCGTTGGCCATTTGAGTATCTTCTGAGGAGAGCTGTCTATTAAGGTGCTTTGCTGAGTTTTTATTTGAATTATTTGTTTTTTGCTGTTGAATTGTGTGATCTCCTTACATATTTTAGATATTAACCTTTTTTCAGATATGTGGTTTGCAGATATTTTCTTCCATTCTGTAGGTTGCCTTTTCATTATGTTACTTGTTTCTTTTTTGTTTTTTAGATTTTATTTAAATTCAAGTTAGTTAACCTATATTGTATTATTAGTTTCAGGGCTGGACTTTAGTGATTCATCACTTGCATGTAATACCCAATGCTCATCACAAGTGCCCTCCCTGATGCCCATCACCCAGTTACAGCATCTTCCCACCCACCTCCCCTCCAGCAGCCCTCAGTTTGTTTCCTATAGTTAAGAGTCTCTTATGGTTTGCCTCCCTCTCTGTTTTTAACTTATTTTTCCCTTCCTTCCCCTATACTTGATGTAAATGGAACTAGAGTGTTGCTTGTTTCTTTTGCTGTGGAGAAACATTGTTCCATTGTTTTTGCTTTTGTTGCTTGTACTTTGGATGTCATATCCAAAATCATTGCCAAGATCAATGTCAGGGAGTGGTTTCCCTGTTTTCTTGTAGGAGTTTTATGGCTTAAGGTTGTCCATTTAAGTCTTTAATCCAGTTTGGGTTAATTTTTGTGAGTGATGTAAGTTAGGGGTCCAGTTTCATTCTTTTGCATGTGAATATCCAGTTTTCTCAGCATCATTTATTGAAGAGATTATCTTTTCTTCTTTAAGTGTTCTTGACTATATGCATGGGTTTATTTTTGGGTTCTTGATTCTGTTTCATTGGTCTTTGTGTTTGTTTGTTTGTTTGTTTATTTATTTATTTATTTATTTATTTATTTTATTCTTATGTTAATCCCCATACATTACATCATTAGTTTTAGATGAAGTGTTCCATGATTCATTGTTTGTGCATAACACCCAGTGCTCCATGCAGAACGTGCCCTCCTCAATACCCACCACCAGGCTAACCCATCCTCCCACCCCCCTCCCCTCTAGAACCCCGTTTGTTTTTCAGAGTACACCGTCTCTCATGGTTCGTCTACCCCTCCGATTTCCCCCGCTTCACTCTTCCCCTCCCGCTACCCTCTTCTTCTTCTTTTTTTTTTTTTCTTAACATATATTGCATTATTTGTTTCAGAGGTACAGATCTGAGATTCAACAGTCTTGCACAATTCACAGCGCTTACCAGAGCACATACCCTCCCCAGTGTCTATCACCCAGTCTTTGTGTTTGTTTGATGCAAGTTCCATATACTGTTTTGGTGACTATAGCTTGGTAACAGTTTGAAAACAGGAAGTGTGATGCTTCCACCTTTGTTGTTCTTTCTCAGGACTGCTTTGGCGGTTTGGGGTCTTTTTTGTTCCATACAAATTTAAGGATTGTTTTTCCTATTTCTGTGAGAAATGTCACTGGAATTTTGACAGAGATTGCATTGAATCTGTAGATGGCTTTGAATAATGTGGATATATAATATTAATTTTTCAAATCCATAAACAATGAGATATCTTCCTGTTTGTGTCTCTGCTCTTTCTTTAAACAAAGACTTGTAGTTTTTAGTGTACATATCTTTCACCTCCTTGATTGGATAATTTGAAAGTCTGAAAATTTGAAAATTTTAAATTCACAGACTTTTTTTTTTATCCATTTTAGTGTCAGTGATTTCTATTGCCTTTTTGCATTTCATTCACTCTATTATTCAGCTCCGGAATTTTTGTTTAATTCTATTTTACTATTTCCAGCTCTTTTTCAAAAAAAGATGTTTATTTATTTATTTGAGAGAGAGAGAGATAGAGAGCAAGTCAGGGGAGGGACAGAGAGAGGGTGAGAGAATCTCAAGCATACCCGGAGCTCAATCCCACGACCCTGAGATCATGACCTGAGCCGAAATCAAGAGGCAGACACTTAACTGACTGAGCGACCCAGGTGCCCTTCCAATGCTTTACTAAATTTCTCGTTTTATTCATATAGTGTTTTTCTCATTTTATTGAATTGGCTTTTTTTTTTTTAAGATTTTATTTATTTATTTTAGAGAGAACATGTGTGTGAGTGGGGGGAATGGCAGAGGGAGAGAGACAAGCAGACTCTGCACTGAGCGTAAGCAGGATGCATAGCTGGATCTCATGACCTGAGAGAAAATCAAGAGTCAGATGCTTAACTGACTGAGCCACCCAGGCACCCCTGAATTGGCTTTTTGTGTTTTCTTGTAGCTCATTAAGTTTCCTTAAAACTGCTCTTTTGAATTCTTTTTTGGATAAATTACAGATCTCCATGTGTTTGAGATCAATTACTGGAAGATTTGGTGTCATATATCCTTGACTTTTTATATTCTTTGAAGTTTGGCATTGCTGTCTTTGCTTTTGAAATAGCCTTTAACGACTACCTTTCCAATGTGTCCAAGCCTGATTTTTTTTTTTTTGCTCTGGTGGTGTGCTGGAACTTTTCTGCAGGAAATCTGGTTTTCCAAAAAGTCTCTCTCATCCATGGGTGATTATCTAAGACAGTGTTTTCCAGGGGCTTCCAGATGTGGCTGAGAGGAAGGGGCTGGAACCAGTTTATGGGCTATTGCTGGGTCCACAGCTGGACATGTAGTGAGTGTGCCTGTTACCCGATGCATGGGTAGGCAAGACTTTTCCTAGGTCCCTTGGTGTATGGTCCTTGATTCCACAGCTCCTACAAAGAGATCCATAGCAGTTTTGTCCCCACAAATGACATTGTATTGTAATTGTATATTTACCTGTCTTTGAAGCAAGGGATGTGTATTTCCTTGTATATGGTTGGATTTCATAACTGTTCTGTGAATTAATAAATGTTCATTGAGATGGGTAACAGAATTTTACAAAAAATATTGTTTTTATTTTTTACCAGTAAAATTATTAGAAAACATTGGCTTTTTAATGGATATTCTAATTGGATTTTTTAAAGTAGTGATCCTGGTTTGCATATGAAGGGAGTAAGGAAAGAGGAAAATGAAAAATGGACATCAAAAGTATCTGTGATTACACCAGGGCTTGAGAAGGCTGATTCCCTACCTTCTCGTCCACCACAAGTGAATGATGACAGCACTTCAATTGAAATGGATCAGGATGAAGTAAGGTAAAATCTATAAATTCTTTATTTCCCTCTGAAGGAAGTTTAGCAGTGATTACTTTTTATGGAAATAAAACGCTGTCGTGTATGTACAGGCTAAGGCAAGAAATACTCAAGTATATCAGATACACTGCTTGAAAAGTTAAGATGAGGACAAGTGACTTTGACAAGGAGCAGTTTCAATAGTCACCATGGAAGCTGGACTGTAATGAAAAAGTATAAACAACTCCTTAGAGAATTTTTATGCGGAAAGGTAATAGAGAAATGGATGATAACTGAAAAAGAATGTGGAATTCAAGGGAATTTTCTTTCTTTTTTAATTTTAAGATGGGATCTTTTAGAGTACATTTGTATGCTGCTGGAAATGATCCGATAGAGATAGACATGGTTATTTAATTTTGTTTGCATTTCCAAATATTAGAAAGCTTATTGATTGTATTACATTATCTTTTTTTTTTAAGATATTTTATTTTTTATTTGACAGAGAGAGAGTACAAGCAGGGGGAGCGGCAGGCAGAGGCAGAGGGAGAGGGAGAAGTAGGCTCCCTCCCAGCCAGCAGGGAGCCCGATGTGGAACTTGATTCCAGGATCCCGGGATCATGACCTGAGCCGAAGGCAGACGCCTAACGAGTAAGCCACCCAGGCGCCCCTATTTTAAGATTTTTTTATTTGCTTGACACAGAGAGAGAGAATGCACAAGCAAGGGGAGTGGCAGGCTGAGGGAGAGGGACAAGCAGGCTCCCCGCCGAGCAGGGAGCCTGATGTGGGACTCGATCCCAGGACCCCGGGACCATGACCTGAGCCGAAGGCAGATGCTTAATGACTGAGACACCTAGGCTCCCCTGTATTACATTATCTTTTAAAGATTACAGTAATTGTCCCTAGTATTCCTATTCATGTAGTTTTGTGGCAAGAGGTTGTTTTTTTGGTTTGGGGGGGGTTTGGATTTTATTCATTTGACAGACAGAGACATAGCGAGAGAGGAAACACAAGCAGGGGGAGTGGGAGAGGGAAAAGCAGACTCCCGCTGAACAGGGAGCCTGATGTGGGGCTTGATCCCAGCACCCTGGGACCATGACCTGAGCCGAAGGCAGATGCTTAACGACTGAGCCACCCAGGTCCCTGTGGCAAGAAGTTGTTGATTCAGAATTGGTTCCCCAGTGGAGTATTCTCATATAATTGAATGTGCAGAGAGTATCATTCATAGACTTAGAAGTATATAAATGATAGTAAATATACAAACTCTTAGGCCATTCTGAGTAGAACTAATCATTCCTTGATGATTTTAGATATTCAGTGCCTTTGACAGAATCATGAATAGCTATGGTTTTGTTAGGGACTTTGAAGTATCTGGTTGCATTAAGTTAATATTTGTTTCGATTCTGGGGAAAGGGGAAAGACTTTATTTATAATTGAAAAATAAACTATTATTCTATCATAGATTATTACTTTTAGATTATAAAGTTCTAAATGACAAAAGCCATGGTTCCTGTACCAACAGTGTCATTGACACATATTGTGTGCTCAGTAAGTATATATTTGTGAATAAACAGTTGAATAAATAGATGAATGCCATTGATGAACTTCTTCAGAAGAAGCAGATCTTTAGTTTATGGAAAGTAGATTTTCAATATTGCCTAGGTATGAAGTCTTTTTATTTTAAAAAAATATGTGTAAGATCCATAAATTATTATTTATAATTATAGCTAGAAATGGAATAATAGTAGATTCATTTGCTGTCATATCACTTGGAAACACTTAAATGTTACTTTCACCACATATTGTAAAACACACGTTTTGAAGGCACATATCCTGGATTTGAATTCTGGGTCTACTCCTGACCAGCTGTATGGGCTTGGGGAAGTTAATTATTTCTGTGCCTCATTTTCTTCCTGTGTAAAATGCCTAATATAATTACCTATGTTTATAAGATTGTTGTGAGGCTTAAAATACTTTTAAGATGTGTAAGGTGTTCATAGTAATGCATAGTAGTTGTACAGTAAATCCTCAAAACACTAGTATCATGATTATTAAAATAGGGTTTCTTTCATATAAGAACTTAACTTGCACTTTCCCAAGTGTTTAGATCCAATAAAAGCTTGTTTTTATTGAAAATGACAACAAAAAATGTGGTATATTTCTTCGTATCAAATAATGCAAGTAACATTATGCTTTTCCTTTGCTTTATGTCCATTTGATCTAAATTTAATGCTTTGTTAATATTATTAATATTTTTTAGATATGATTTAGATATTCTTTGTATTTTAAGTATTTAATACTTGCCTGAAAAGAATTGTTTTTTTTTAGACGTGCAAAGAAAACATCTCATGGAAAGAAAGAGGTAAAAAAATATGCATAATTCTATTTCACTTATTTTTTAATTTTCACTTTATTATATTACTTTGATAAATAATATTTATTAAAAATATTATTCCATGGTAAAAAATTACTTTAGGAAGTACATAGTGAAAACCTAGAAAATCTTCCTTTGTTGTATAGACATTTATTGTGAAAAAGTTTTTCAGAAGTAGTAATTATTGATAAAGGTCATTGTGATAAAAATCAGTTCTTTTAAAAAGTACCTATGTTTAAAAAAAAAAAAAGTACCTATGTTTTTGCTCTTATAAAAAGATGGGTATTTATCATCTCTCTACACTTAGTATATTTTATGAATATTTGGGGGACATTTTGAAATAGTATTTTTTATTTGTAGGTCAAAAAGCAAATTAATTTTATGGATGACCTTGACTTAACGGAGTCATCTGGAACAGCTTCAGAGGATTCCAAGTTGCCTTGCTCTAAGTATATGAGTTGCAAGTCGCTAATTGTACCAGTTGGCCAGGATCGTAAAGGTAGGACCATTGTATAAGTAGAAAGCCTTTGTATGTATATTACTGTAGCAATATGTGCCCATCTTGTATAGTGCTGTACCACACAACACTCATGAGCTACTCATCTCAGAAATATGTTTTATATGAGAATAGAGAACTGTTGAATACTCTCAGCCAAAGGCTATAATTTCCACTCTATGTTTTGTCATGGGAATGACACACCTGATGTGTTGTTAACTCCGCTTCTCTTCTGTGCCGTCACCCAAGGTCAGGTTACCATTATTTTTCTCCTAGAATACTGAAATAACCTCAGGACTGTTTTCCCTGTCATTCCACCTCCCAGAATCTTGGTCTACACTGCAACCAGTTATCATAATCTTTAAAAATTCATGTTTCATCACGTTACTCCCTTGCTTAAAGCTTCGCTATTACTTCTCATTGCTCTAAGGTGAAAGACCACAGTACTCTAGCTTCATCTTGTGTTGTTTCATATCCTTCTTCTTCTTCTTTTTTTTATTTTAAAGATTTTATTTATTTGACAGAGAGAGACACAGCAAGAGAGGGAACACAAGCAGGGAGAGTGAGAGAGGGAGAAGCAGGCTCCCCGCCGAACAGGAAGCCCGATGCGGGGCTCGATCCCAGGACTCTGGGATCATGACCTGAGCTGAAGGCAGATGCTTAACGACTGAGCCACCCAGGCGCCCATGTTTCATATCCTTCTTTCCATCTGTGTCTCAGCCACTGTTTTAGTTGTTTTTTCCTATAATAGAGCTTTTTTTTCCCCCAACAGCTTTAGTTAGGTAAACTGCACATATATGAAGTGTATAATTTGATAGTTTTGACATATGTATATGCATATGAGACCATAACCGTAATTCAGGCAGTCAACATATCTATCACCCGTAAGTCTCATGTCTCTATATTCCCTTGTTACGAAACTGCCAAATTGTTTTCTAAAGTAGTTGTACCATTTTCCATTCCCACCAGCAGTGTATGAAAGTTCTAATTTCACCCTGTATATTCATGAACACTTAGTATTGTCAGTTTTTTAAATCTTAGCCATTCTGATGGGTATGTAATATATATATAATTATGGTTTTAATATACATTTCCCTAATAACTGTTAATGTTGAGCATATTTTCATGTGCTTATTTGCCATCTGTATATCTGCTTTGAACTATCCAAATCCTTTGTCATTTTAAAAATTAGGTTGTTTTCATATTTGTTGAGTTTTGAGAATTCTTTGTATATTCTAGATATAGTTCCTTTATCACCTATATATATTTTTTAAGATTTTATTTATTAATTTGACGGGGAGAGAGACAGCTAGAGAGGGAACACAAGCAGGGGTAGTGGGTGAGGGAGAAGCAGACTCTCCACTGAGCAGGAAACTCAATGTGGGGTTCGATCCCAGGACCCCAGGATAATAACCTGAGCCAAAGGCAGACACTAAACAACTGAGCCACCCAGGCGCCCCTCACCTATATTTTTTTGTAAAGATTTTCTCCCAATCTGTGACTTTTCATTGTCTCAACAGTGTCTTTTGAAGAGCAGTTTTTCTTTTTGATGAAATCCAGTTTATCCATTTGTTCTTCTATGGATTTTTGCTTTCGGTGTTCCTATCTAAGAAATCTTTGCCTAGCACAAAGTCAGAGGTTTTCTCTCATGCTTTCTTTTAGAAGTTTCGTAGTTTAAAAACGAAGTTTTATAGTTTTAGGTCTTACCTTTAGATCTGTGATCCATGTGATCCATGTCATCCATTTTGTATTCTTTTTTTTAATGATTTTATTTATTTATTTGACAGCGAGAGAGAGAGCATGAGCAGGGGGAATGGCAGGCTGAGGGAGAGGGAGAAGCAGGCTCCCCGCTGAGCAGAGAGCTGGACATGGGGCTCGATCCCAGGACCCTGGGATCATGACCTGAGCCAAGGCAGACACTCAACCGAGACACCAAGGCACCCCCATTTTGTATTCTTTTTTTTGCTTATGATGAAAGGTATGGATCCACGTTCATGCTTTTTGCGTATGGATATCCAGTTGTTCCAGCACCATTTGTTGAAAAGGCTATATTTTCTCCACTTCATGCCATTGTGTCTTTGTCAGGATCAGTTGACCATATGTGTGTGGTTTTTTTTTTTTTTTTAAAGATTTTATTTATTTATTTGAGAGAGAGAGCACATGAGAGGGGGGAGGGTCAGAGGGAGATGCAGACTCCCTGCCGAGCAGGGAGCCGGATGCGGGACTTGATCCAGGGACTCCAGGATCATGACCTGAGCCGAAGGCAGTCGCTTAACCAACTGAGCCATCCAGGCGCCCCTCTGTGTGGTTTTATTTATGGACTCTATTCTGTCCCATTGATCTCTTTGGCCTTCTTGATGTCAATATCATGCTGTTTTAATTACTACCAGTTTATGATAATTTTTGAAATCAGGTAGTTAGTGTTAGTCCTCCAGTTTTGTTCTTTTTCAGGGTTCTTTTGCAATTCTATTCTAGATCCTTTGTGTTTCCAGAACATGAATTGTATTTATTTTATTTATTTATGTTTTCCACATGAATTTTAGAGTCAGCTTCTCATTTTCTAAAAAAAAAAAAAAAAAAAAACAACTCTGGTGGTCTTCTGGAGATCAGGTTTGGATTAGGTTGAATCTACAGATTAATTTTAATAATATTGAATTTTTCAACCCCGAACAGATTATCTCTCTCCATTTTTATAAGTCTTTAATTTTCTTGGTAATATTTTGTAGTTTTTAGTGTATAGTTATTTTTATCTTTTATGATATTACCTGTCATTATTTTTTATTTTTCAATGCAGTTTCAATTTTTTAATTAATTAAAATTAATTTTTAATTCTTAAGTTTTAATTTTTTTGTTGCTAATATGTAGAAATACAGTTGATTTTTGTATAATGATTCTTTGTCCTCCAAAGTTGATGAGTTCATTTATTAGTTCTAGTAGCTTTTTAAAAAATTCTGTCAGATTTTCTACATAACCAAAGGTTATCAAACTTCACTGTTTTACTAATTTCTTAAGGTGGAGCCAAAGGTCATCAATTTGAGACTTTTCTTCTTTTTTAATATATACATTCAGTGTTGTAAATGCTCATATGAGTGCTAGTATAGCAGGGTTTCAGAAATTCTAATATGTTATGTGTATTCAGTTCGGAATACATTCTAATTTCTTTTTTTCAGTACTTCATTGACCCAGGGGTTATTTAAAGATTTTATTTATTTGAGAGAGAGAGAGAGAGAGCCTGAGCTCGAGGAGAAGCAGCCTCTCCTCTGAGCAGGGAGCCAAATGTGGGGCTGATCCCAGGACCCTGAGATCATGACCTGAGCTGAAGGCAGACGCTTCATCAACTGAGCCACCCAGGTGCCCTGACCTAGGGGTTATTCAGATGTGTGTTAATTAGTTTGTGATCGCAGAGCACACTTTTATGACTTCAGTCCTTTTGACTGACTCCTTTTATTACAATTTATTTTATGACCCAAAATATAGTCTCTTTTGGTAAGTGTTCCATGGATACTTGAGAAGAATGGTGGTGTTCCAGTCTACTATACCCTTGCTGATTTTCTGCCTATTGAAATCTCAGACTATAACTGTGAATTTGCCTGTTTCTCTAGTTCTCTAATTCTCTAATTCTATCAATTTTTGCTTTCTGTATTTTTGAACCTATTAATAGATGCATAAACATTTAGGTTTGTTATGCTTCTTTTAATTGACCCTTCTATCATTATAAAATGACCTTATTTATTGCTGCTAGTGTTTTTTGCTTTGAAATCTATTTTGTCTGGTATTAATATAGCCACTCAGGCTCAGCCTTCTTTTGTCAAGTTGTTAGTGTGGTCTGTCATATTTCTGGCCTTTTAAAAAATGTGTGTCTCTACACTTAAAGCATATTTTTTTAATAGGTTGCATACAGTTGGGTCTTCCTTTTTCATCCATTTTGACAGTCTGCCTTTTAATTGAGGCTTTTAGACCATTTTCATTTAATGTGATTATTGAGGTCGTTGATTTGAATCTGTCATCGTGTTGTGTGACTTCCATTTGTCCTTTCTGCTTTTTGCTCCTATTCTCTTCCTTTTCTGCTGTCTTTTAAATTAATCAAGTAATTTTTATGATTTAGTTTTATTTATGTGAGTATGTATATGTATGTATTTTGCTTACTCTAGCTATAACTCTTTAGTTGTGCTATTTTAGTGATTAGGGTTTAAAGTATATGACTTAAGCATCACAGTCCACCTTTGAGTAATGTTATGCCCCATCATAGTAATTTAAGAAAACTATAATGGCTTACTTCCATTTCTTCTCTCCTAGCCAGATTCTTCTGGATCTGTGGGATGATAGTTTTCATTATTTAGAAAGGTTTTGGTCATTTTTTCTTTTCTTTTTTAAAGATTTTATTCATTTATTTGAGAGAAGGAGAGTGAGAGTGTACGAGCGGGGGACGGGGCGGGGCAGAGGGAGAAGCAGACTCCCCAGTAAGCAGGGAGTCTGACACGGGGCTTGATCCCAGGACCCTGAGATCATGACCTGAGCTGATGGCAGACACTTAACCGACTGAGCCACCCAGGCACCCCTAAAATATCTTTTATATTGAAGTCATTCAGTATATAATTGTTTAAAGTATGAGTGAGTGAATGTGAAAGCACACAGTCCTTTATATGCAAAAAGTACTCACATATTTTATTTCTTTTTTTTTAAAGATAAATTATTTGAGAGAAAGAGAGCATGAGTGGGGGGTGGGAGAGAAGAACAGAGGGGAAGTCGGGGGAAGAACCTCAAGCAGACTCCGTGCTGTGTGTGGAGCCTGACGTGAGGCTCGATCCCACGACTCTGAGATTATGACCTGTGCTGAAACCAAGAGTTGGATGCTTAACCAACTGAGCCACCTAGGTGCCCTATATATCTTATTTGTTTTTTCTCTGATGTAGATTCTACTACTTTACTAAAAATCCAGGATGCGATTCTTTTGTATAAAAAATTAGTAGAACTTAAAAAAAATCAGTGTAAACAACTTAAAAGAAAAAATAAAGAAATGGAAAATAAGATTAATGGACTACAAAAGGAGCTATCAGAAACAAAAGAGTTGAAATTGCAGTTGGAGCATCAAAAAGTGAAATGGGAACAAGAACTTAGCGATTTGAGGTATGACATCTTGGTTTTAAGGAAATAGTTGAACTATTTACCTTTTTTTTTTTTAATAGGCTCCACACCCAATGAGGGGCTTGAACTCACAGCTGTGAGGTCAAGAGTTGCATGCTCTACCAACTGAGCCAGCCAGGTGCCCCTTGAACTCTTTACTTTTGTACTACAGATGTGTAGGAGAAGTTTGATAATTGCTAACTTACCTTCTGGAATTTTTATTTTTATTTTTATTTTTTTAATTTTTTAATTTTTTTAATTTTTAAAGATTTTTATTTATTTATTTGAGAGAGAGAATGAGATAGAGAGCATGAGAGGGAGGAGGGTCAGAGGGAGAAGCAGACTCGCTGCCGAGCAGGGAGCCCGATGCGGGACTCGATCCTGGGACTCCAGGATCACGATCTGAGCCGAAGGCAGTCGCTTAACCAACTGAGCCACCCAGGCGCCCCCTTCTGGAATTTTTATAGGGAAGAAAACGTCTTTAGTAGTGTGAAGTATGAGATTCTTCAAAATAATTTAGCAAGTTCTTGACAGTGAATACTTCTACTGATAATTTAATGTATATTCCAAATCATAATTTTAATGACCATATAGAAGTACACCATATGGAATCCTCATTATTTAACAAATTGCATTTTGGTTATTTTCCATTTTTCTATACTTTAATTAATGCTGTAAGGAATGTTTTATATAAATCTGTTTCTACAATTCTGGTTACTTGGAATAAATTCTTCAATACCGTATTGTTTGCTTAAAGTATAAAAATTTTTAAAGGAGGTCTTTGATCCTATTTTTAAATTGTTCTCTGGGAAGTTTATATTAATTTATATGCCCATCAACAGAGTATGAAATGGCCATTTTTCTCAAGACAGGAAAAATTTTAAAAATTTGTTCAGTTTTAAACATACGCAGTGATTAAAAAGTAAAATGGAAAATGATTACTGCTAAGTTTTCTCAATATCTCTCTTATAAATAAATCCAAAAGTCTGTGTGGTAAGCACATATGACTCTTTATTGTTTCCTTAATTAATATGGATCCTGTGTTCTAAAAGGGGTTTTCAAATGATTTATAAAATGGATAATCGGGGTGCCTGGGTGGCTCAGTTGGTTAAGGGTCTGCCTTCGGCTCAGGTCATGATCCCAGGGTCCTGGGATTGAGCCCTTGATCTCTGCTCGGTGGGGAGCCTACTTCTCCCTCTCCCTCTGCCTGCTGCTCCCTCTGCTTGTGCTCTCTCTCTCTGTCAAATAAATAAATAAAATCTTTTAAAAAAGTAAAATGAATAATAATCAACAAGGTAAATTGACAATATTGCAGAAGAAGAAACGTAAAATGTATAGGGCTATCTATATAAAATGTATAGATATTAGACTCCCCAGCCTAGTCCTGGATCACCATAATCTGCAGGTGTATGTTGTGTAAATGACATCTGCAGATGCTGTCTTATACTGCAAATTATTTTTGGAGGTACCTGTGATGTTTTGTGAAGTAGAAATTTACTTCTAGTGAATTTATAAACTTTCTTATAAGGAGCAACTTCTCTTTTTATTTAGTAACTAAATTATCTGTTCTAATGGAGGAGTAATTATGACTATATGGGGAAAATGATAATTTTTAATTCTAACTTTCTTGAAAAATTTCAAAATTCCTTTCTCTACAATATCTACCAGAGTTAGTACTAAAACTTATTACTAAACTGCATAACGCTTTCTCATTACTTCTTTTCAACTATATATATCTTTTGGAAGAGATTGAAGTGAGAAAGTAAACATGAGCCTGAGAAAGGAAAAAAATTGAGAACATAGAAATTTCATTTGGATAATAAATCAACATATGTGGAACCAGATCATAAAATGAACTTTCTATTACTTACAAAACATTTTTAAATAAGCACATTTATTTGCAGATTTACCTTCAAACAAGAAGAAAAAAAAAGAAGAAATGCTGATAAATTATATGAAAAAATGAGGGCGCAATTCAGAGAAAAAGAAGAGCAGTATAATAAAGAAGTTGAAATGAAACAACAACTTGAACATACTTTTGCAACAGTAGGTGTGGAATTGAGGACTGTAAGGAATAATTTGGATCAGGTAAATCTTTGATAAAAATTGCATATTTCCATCAATATTATTTATAATATACCCTTGATTTAATGTATATTATTTAGGTATAAAATAGATAAAAAATTTAATTTTATTCTAATAGGAACTATAATATTTTTAGTTAAAATTATTAACTTATTGGAATTCTTGGCTTCTCATATATGCTCTCTCTCTATTTTCTGAATGAAGGGATAGAAGGTAAATTGAGATAAATGTGAAGGTTGGCTTTTTTTTTTAAGATTTTATTTATTTTTAGAGAGAGAGCATGAGCAAGGGAAGGAGCAAATGGGGAGGGAGAGGGAGGGAAAAGAATCTCAAGCAGACTCTGCGCTGAATGAAGAGCCCGACTCAGGGTTGGATCTTACAACCCTGAGACCATGACCTGGGCCAAAACCAAGGGTAGGACACTTAAGCAACTGAACCACCCAGGCACCCCAGTTTTGGATTTTTTATGTTAAAATACAGGCTAAATCGCCTTGAGACTATGATGGAACTGGTTAAATGTTTTGTAAAGAAATTTTATTTTCACATACTTTATCTTCTTGTATTTTTACCTTATGACAAATTTAGCTGTCATTTAAATTAAAATTTGAGTTATTCATGCAGGATAAAAATCCTTGTATTTAAAAAGGCTACTTCTTTTGAACATTATTTTTAAGTTCTCTTAAACTTTTGAATTTTTTTAAAAAGATTTTATTTATTTATTTGGCAGAGAGATAGAGAGAGAGCACAAGTAGGCAGAGAGGCAGGCAGAGGGAGAGGGAGAAGCAGACTCTCCACCGAGCAGGAAGCCCGACGTGGGGCTCGATCCCAGGGCCCTGCGATCATGACCTGAGCTGAAGGCAGCCGCTTAACCGACTGAGCCACCCAGGCGCCCCTGACTTTTGTCTTTGTAATGGTGTGATCCAAAATCCTAATGAAAATATGTCTCTAGGTTGTAGAGGAGCGAAATGACGCTAAGTTACAACTTTCTCGAGAACAGAATGCCAGAGTATTACAAGATGGAATTCTAAAGAATCACCTTTGCAAACAAAAGGAGATTGAAGTGGGTAATAACAGAATGAATTCTGGGGTATTTTCTTTAGTTATTTTTAAGTACATGTGTGTATGTATTTGTATGTATATACATTTTATTTTCTGAAATTATTATTTTTTCTCCATGTATGCATACATATAAATTAAAAACCAACACTGTAGATCATGGAAAGCATAGAGGATTTTTAAAACATATATATATATGTGTGTGTGTGTGTGTGTGTGTGTGTGTGTGTGTATTTGGGGGCCATAGGGGGTGGTGACATTTTTGGTCCAGTGGATAAAGTAATATCCTTAATTTAAATGCGTTTGTCTGCAAGAGTCAAATAGTGACATTCATCATGTCCTCATCCAAAGGAGAGGCTTTTATTATTTTCCATAAGAATTGTTGAACTTTCCATATGCTCAAAACTATTGCTACTAACAACATATGTTTCAATTTTTGGCAGTTGCTTCATCACCTCTGTATTGAAAGAGAAGCTAGCTTAACACTGCCACTGATGAACAGGAGAAGAGTGTAGCCTGTTGAGAGACTTTCTTTTGGATTTAGTCTCTACTTTTGAGAAAAGTAGCAATTTGCTCCAAGTAGTATCCTATTTCATTACAAGGCGCTTTTGAAACAATTATATGCTAATGACAACTTATTGATGAGTGTTTTATTCCTAATAAAATAGCTCCGTGTATTTTCCCCTATTTTAAACATTTTAAACATCATGAAGAGGAAGTTA
This sequence comes from Mirounga angustirostris, assembly GCF_029215605.1. Classification (NCBI taxonomy): domain Eukaryota; kingdom Metazoa; phylum Chordata; class Mammalia; order Carnivora; family Phocidae; genus Mirounga; species Mirounga angustirostris. The sequence goes on from NW_026991846.1 coordinate 15,927, forward strand.
AACTTATTGCAGCAGCAAATAATCTCATGATTTTTCTAAGAGCTGTACAAATTTTACCTTATGTACCATCAGTATTTTGAAATATAAGGCTTCTATTGTATGTATGATTTACACTAGAGAAGAGCTGTGGTTTGGTGTAAGAGCACTAGTAGTGGAGTGAGAAGACCTGGGGAAAGTCCTGCAGCTCACTTAATGTTTTTAACCTCTCCATTCTAGAATTGTGATAACTAAAAAGTTCACTGATGTCGGTAGAAGTGTTTATAGTATAGTGACTGGATTTGTCAGTTATCAGTAGATGTAATTCTTATATGTGACTATAGAAATGTTAGAAAAGTAGAATTTGTATGGAATATTGCCAGGAAAAAAGAATTTTAGGAAATTGAATCTGTCAAAATAAAGGCAGAGCTCTGGATTTTATCGTGGGGTAGCTGTGTCAGATATCAGAGTGTAAATTCAATTTTTAGTGTAATCAGATTTATTAATCTTTTATGTCAGGCTTTCTGGGTTTGTTGTAAATCAGAGAAAGACCTTTGCAGGTCTGAGATTCTTAAAAATTGTGTCTTGCTTTCTTTTCTCCTTTCATGCATTCACTGTCTTCAATTAAATTTTTGAAACTTTGGGAATTTATGCTTGTATCAAGTTTGAGGTTTGGACCCAACTTTATTTTTTTCCAGTTGGGATATCCACTTACTGCAACCTGTTCATTGTATAAACACAGGTTTTTCTTTAATTTCAGAGAAAATCAGGATAATGTCATTTTATTGAGTTCCAGCTAAAAGTCTCCTTTGTTTTACTTAGATTTCTAATAGTCATAAAGAAGAAAAAGATCTGTTGCCTAAAACCCACATGTGGCAGGATGAAATTGCCATGCTAAGACTGGAAATAGACACAATAAACAGTAAGAACCAGGAAATGGAAAAGAAATATTGTGAAGACATTGAAATTATAAAAGAAAATGTCAGTCTTCTAAAGGCCATAAAACTGAATGAGGAAACATTAACAAAAACAATATTAGAATATAGTGGACAGATTGATGCTCTGACCACTGAGAATACAATGCTAAAGTCTAAACTGGAGAATGAAAAGCAAAACAAAGAAAGACTGGACACACAAGTTGAATCATATCGAGCTAGACTAGCTACTGCTCTAGAGGATTATGATCAAAGTCAGGCGTCAAAAAGAGACCTAGAACTTGCTTTCTGGAGAGCAAAAGATGAATGGTTTTGTCTGCAGGACAAACTGAATTTTGATGTGTCTAACCTAAAAGAAAATAATGAGCTTCTTTCTCAAAACCTTTCTAAAGCTGAAAGTGAATTCAATACTTTAGAAATTGAGCTCCATCACACAAGAGATGCTCTCAGGGAAAAGACTTTGGTTCTAGAATGTGTACAGAGAGACCTAAGTCAAACACAGTGTCAGAAAAAGGAAATGGAACACATGTATCAAAATGAACAAGATCAAGTGAATAAATACATTGGAAAGCAGGAATCCTTAGTGGAGAGATTATCTCAACTACAAAGTGAAAATATGTTGCTTCAACAGCATCTAGATGATGCTCACAACAAAGCTGCCAGTAAAGAACATGTAGTAATTAATATCCAAGACCAGTTTCAGGGTATCATAAAAAAACTTCAAGCTGAAAGTGAAAAACAAGGTCTTTTGCTGGAAGCAAGCAATAGAGAGTTAATCAATGAATGCAATCTTTTAAAAGAAAGAATGTATCAGTATGAAAAGGAGAAAGTAGAAAGAGAAGTTAGTATCCAGAAAGATAAATATTTTTGAAGCTTTCTAAGAGAAAATTCAAAGTAATATTTGATTATTATTATTATTTTTTTTTTAGAGAGAAAGAGTGCACCTGCACAAGAATGGGAGTGGGGCAGAGGGAGAGGGAGAGAGAATCCCAAGAGGGCTCCACATCAGAGAACTCCGCCTCATGACCCCGAGATCGTGACCTGAATGATTATGGCTGAATTTTGAATCTAGTTGAACATAAAAAATATATAGACTATAATTCAGCATAACTTATATCCAGCAAATAAAAATTAGACTTGAGAGGGGCTTTAATTTGAATAAAATTGTTGTGTCATCTATGAAAGTTTAAGAGGTTAAGTTATAAATTGTTAATAGTAGGCTGATACTAATAATTTAGTCTTATACTGCTAAAATAATAATTTTAATCTTTGTCACCACATTTTAATACCATGATGAACAGATAAATGGAAATGTTCATACCTGCAATGAGCATGTTGAAATTGAGATTCAATTAAGTGGATTCACTTGACGGTTTACTCCAGATTTCCCACATGAACTGAAGTGTAGACGCTGTATCTCAGTACTTTTCCTTTGGTAGCTTTTTATACATTTTAGGTTGAAATAATTTTATTTTTATTTATATAAATTTGAATTTTTAGTCTGAAATCGTGTGTCTTATGACCTTTTAACTCTTTGCAGGCACTTTTCATTAAATCATAATTTGGGACAACTATGGTGAGCTTTAGCAAAACTGTTTGATTTAATCTTCCCACTGCTATTTATAATTTTTTAAGGCAATTTTACAAATAATTTGCTTATTTCAAAGCTCAATGACTATCATTTGGGCATAAGTTTGTCCAATACAAAGAGAATTGTATCTGTAATATTTTAATTTGGCATTGGATCTCCATTTTCAGACTAATGAGGGGTGGCAGGATTCTTGTACTGTAGCAGGAATGGAGGCCAGGGAGGGAGGTGAAAGCCAGGTTATCTAGGGCCTTGAAGCCCATTAGCATGACTTCACTTTTGTTCTGAGATAGTAATCTATTGGAAGGATTTGAGCAGAGGATTGAATATGTGAGGAACTTTGACATTAATTTAAGCCTCTAATAAAAAAGAGGGAAACCATGTCATCATGTAGAATTTACCACTGCTAGGCCCACCTGTATACCCATTTCTTTTTGAGACTTCAGTAGGGTGGGAAGCTTTGCAGATTCATCAACAAGGAATGGAGAGTGGGGCTGAATTAATTATCTAAGTAACATAACACTGACTAGGCAGGAGGATAACACCTGTATGTGGTGATATTTTTCGAAGTACATATGTTAGAGTTATATATTATTAATATAACTTAATAGTAAGATAATTTATAAAATCAGTAGCAGAAACGTCTTATTAGGTAGCTGTGAGACACCTTCAACTAGAACTGGCTGATGCCCTAAAAAAACAATCTATGTCAGAGGCTTCGCTGGAGGTTACATCACGTTGCCGTATTAATTTAGAAGATGAGACACAGGATTTGAGGAAGAAATTAGGTCAAATCAGAAGTCAGGTATTTATTAAATGTAGCATGTCAACAGTTAATCTGTACCAGGTTAATACAAAGTGTTTTAGGATGCTAATTTCTATGAACCATTTTCTTTTGTATTTTCATTATAATTTAGTGTAATTTTAGTATCTTCACAATGCACTTATTTCTTAAACTTTGACTTTCATTCTGCTATTTGTGTTATACATTTTTTTTTCTTACAGTATTTACCCTTAGGAAAGGTGAGACTTATGCATCATTCCTCACAGAAATTGAGGGACTTTTTTTTCCTACTAAACAACTTTTTTAAAGATTTATGTATTATTTGAGAGAGAGCGAGAGTGCGTGCGCAGGCACACGCGTGAATGGGTGGAGAGGCAGAGGGAGAGGGAGAGAATCTCGAGCAGACTCCCTGCCCAGCACAGAGCCCCACGCCTGCTCGATTCCATGATCCTGAGCTGAAATCATGAGTTGGATGCTTAACCAACTGAGCCACCCAGGTGCAATGTTTTTTAATGATATCTCTGTTACCATGATGAGGTGAGCCATACAAAATCAGAAGATAATCCTTAATGGAATGTTTCAGACAATGGTCTTATTTCTCATGTTCACTTTTATGAACGGATATAGAATCTGTACTGATTTTAGGATAACTTGTACAGAAAAGTCATTTTACAAACCAGTTGAACTTAGGCATTTCCTTCATTTTCTTTTCCTTTTAGATATATTGTAAATGCATAGAAATAGTCAGATCATGTGTAGTATATACACCCAAAAGAGAGAATTAAGAAATTAAGAATGGGTCCTGCCATTGTTTTTTGTTTTTTTTTTTTTTAAGATTTTCTTTATTTGACAGAGAGAGACACAGCGAGAGAAGGAACACAAGCAGGGGGAGTGGGCAAGGGAGAAGCAGGCTTCCCGCCGAGCAAGGAGCCTGATGTGGGGCTTGATCCCAGGACCCTGGGACCATGACCTGAGCCGAAGGCAGCCACTTAATGACTGAGCCACCCAGGCGCCCCCATTGGATTTTTTAAAAACTTTATTGAGATATAATGCCCATACCATACAATTCACCCAGTTAACATGTATAGTTCAGTGTTTCTGATCATATTCATAGAGTTGTGCAACTATCACTGCCATCAAGTAGAACATTTTCATCACCCTGAAAAGAAACCCTTAGCCCTTGAGCCCCCAGCCTCAGGCAACCACCAGTCTACTTTCAGCCTCTATAGAGTTGCCTATTCTGAATATTTCATATAAAGGGGGTCACACAATGTGTGGTCCTTTGTGACTAGCTTCTTTTACTTAATGTTTTCAGGGTTCATCTGTGTTATAGCATATATCAGTGCTTCATTTTTTTTTTTAATTGTCCAACAGTACTCCATTGTGGGCCAAAACCCTTGTTCATTCATCATTTGATGCACCTTTGGGTTGTTTCCCACTTTATGGCCATTAATAATGCTGCTCTGAACGTTGATTTAATTGTTGTCTGGACATCTGTTTTTATTTCCCTGCCATCAGATTTTATCCTCTGAGTTAATTGGATTGATTTCACCATCTCTCAGCCTTTTACTCATGCTGTCCTTTCTGTCCTCTTAGTTTCCCTTCCTCTTGCCTAGTCCTACACTATTCAGACCTGGCTCATAGTCTCTCATTCTCCAGGAAGCTCTCTCTGACTATTCTAATTCCCACTGACTTTACTCTCTTCACACGTGTCTCATGTAGTCTATGCAGAACAATTTAGTCCACAATTTAGTCCTTTATTTTACATTGGTTTTATTTTTTTCGTGAGAGATAATTTTGTCTTTCTAAGTACACATTTATCTAAGGGGGAAAATATGGGATATGCATGGTACCTATCCTTGTATAAATTGAGAATATTTTAACTTAACAGTGTTTAGGATAAAATTAAGTACATTATACCATATCAATAATTTCTGATTGAAAACATTGACATAACAAAGCTTTTATTCTAAATGTATTTTAAGCAATTAAATGTAAAATTGAAAGCATTTAATCTGACAGAGGAGAAGTGTTCAATCAAATGTTTGTTTTTCCCCCTCACTGTGGAAAAACAGCTATATTTGCCTTTCTTCATTTTGCAGCCAGTACTGAGATTACTTTACCAACTATAAAGCTCCGGGCAAAGCTTTTCTTTTTTCTTTTTTTTTTTTTTAACCTTTCTTTTTTAAAGTTTGTTTGTTTGTGTATTTATTTATGTAATTTCTACACCCATCGTGGGGCTTGAACTCATGAGGACAAGGTCAAGAGTCGCATGTTCTTACCACTGAGCCAGCCAGGCGCCCCCGGGGACAGTTTTTTCTGATATGCCATACCACGTAGCCTTAATGTATTCATCAGAGTACTTGCTAAAGCAGTGTAACACAGACAGTTGCTAAGATAATATAAACATGAAATGATTTGGGAATGTTGATTTAGCAAGAGTCCATTATTTCCACGTCAGTGGCTTTACCTTGCCTCTGATGGTCATGTAAATATTTATTACTCAGTCTAGGAGGTACTATTTGCCCTGTAGTCCATGAGATTGTCCACTGAGTAGTATAGAGAGGCAGTAAGTTAAAATTATTATAAGTGGAAAAAAGTACTGTTAGCTAGTGGAATTGGTAAAAGTTTTTGAAGTATGGAGGATGTATTCTGGGCCTCATGCTCCCCATTTGCTGCCACTTTCAGTGGTGTGAAGAACGATTTCAGTGTAACTTGTATAAGAGACCACTTTCATTGGCCTACCATCTGCCTAAAATATGAAATATTATTAGAACATAACCTACAGCAACAACAATAATGCTAATTGCAGACAGAATCTGGTATGTGCCACATACCCTTCTAAATAGTTCATGTATAGGGGCACCTGGGTGGCTCAGTCGTTAAGCGTCTGCCTTCGGCTCAGGTCATGATCCCAAGGTCCTGGGATCGAGCCCCGCATCGGGCTCCCTGCTCGGCGGGAAGCCTGCTTCTCCCTCTCCCACTCCCCCTGCTTGTGTCCCCTCTCTCGCTGTTTCTCTCTCTCTGTCAAATAAATACAATCTTTAAAAAATAAAAATAAAAATAAATAGTTCATGTATACTTCCTAAATTAATCTTCCCAACATCCCAGTGTGTAGATACTATTTTTATCTTCATTTTACGAAGAAGAAACTGAGACACAGAAATTTTAAGTAATTTGTTCAGGTCACACAGCTAATACCCAGTGTTCAGACCCCAGGCATTCTGGTTCCTACGAAGATAATGCCTCTCATACTATTCCATGAAATATCTAGTTGTCACTGAAAGCAACATGTTAACTTTTATAATCACTGGAACAGCCATGGTCATTCACATATGTGAATATTTAAAAGTAGAATGGATGTGGTACTTCGAATACAAAAACAGAAATGTTTACCATAAGGTAATTTCGTATCTTTCCCCCTTTGACCAATATATAAATTTGTAGGTTTAGCTGATAAAATATAATTTAAAAACATTAAAAACGTGACATTTTAGTAACTAGAGAAGTCAGCAAACTTTTCTGTAAGGGGATTGTAAATATTTTATTTTATTTTAAGATTTTATTTATTTGAGAGAGAGAAGGAACAGCGGGGAAGGGCAGAGGGAGAGAGAGAGAGAGAAGCAGACTCCCTGTAAATATTTTAGGCTTCGTAGGCCATAGGTCTCTGTTGCAGCAGTTCAAATCTGCTGTAGCCATAAAGCAGTATGTAGAGGAGAGTGTGGCTGTGTCCACTAAAATTTTATTTACAAAAACAGCTGATGGTGGTTTTATACTAGATTGCCAGTAGTTAAAAGTATTTCTTTTTTTTTTCTTTTTTAGTTGCAAGAAGCACAAGATCGACATGCAGAGGCTGTAAGATGTATTGAGACGTCGAAAGATCACGTGCAAAAGTACAATTTAAAGCAGCACAGAAAATACTTGAGTATTTATAAAGCAGAGAAGCAGTGTAGGATGAGAAATATATCAGTTATGATAATAAGTACATCATTGTTAAGCTGGATAAAACTTCCAGCTTTGCGCTATTTGGAAATGCATAAATTTTGCATATTATCTTTAAATTTTGCACATTAACTATAAAACACAACCAGAAAAATGGCACAATTGCCAAATCTTCTACTTTTTAAATTTTTAAGAATTTATGTAAGACCGTCAGATGTTTGTTTAGAAATTATACGGTACTTTTAAAATTTATGTGTGAGAATAATTTTAAAATATTCATTTTAGGCTTGAAGTTGAAAATGCCAAGTTAAAAGTTACAGTCAAAAAACAAGCGTGCAAAATTGAACAACTTCAGGAAAACCTGTTAAGTACAAGTTTGGTAAGTCAGTCTCTTAATTTCTGTCCTACTGAAAAGGAATTTTTATTTCTCTAGTAGTAGTATATAAGACCATTTTGGATAATATGAAAATTCTCACTAATAAAAATGTTTATTGTATTCATATTGTTGCTACTTGCTACTGGTAGTATAATTCCTCTTTATAGATGAAGTTGACTGAATTCATAAATTAATAATTTTTATAGTAAGATTGTAATAAAAAAGATTGTGGTAGTCTAAGATAAGCAATATTTTATACATACCACATTTTATTTATCTATCTGGCAGTGGACAATTGAGTTTTTCTACCTTTTGGCTACTGTTAGTAATGCTGCTGTGAATATTGGCATACAAACGTCCGAGTCCCTACTAATATTTTTCAGTATGTTTAAAAAACCGAAACTTTGAGTCATAATTTGATATTGAATTCTGACTTTCTCTTGTAATCTAAACCCTTCCGTGAGATTTGAGAATGGATTACTTTCATGATAATTTGTTGTGATTTGTAATTATAAATTTGTAATTTGTTGACTTCATCAAGAATGACTACTAGATCATTATGCAAACATTTTTCTCAAAGGAATATATTTTTCTCTTTGTTGGATTTTGAAAAGGAAAAGAGATGCCAGTGAAAAAGTGGAAATGACTGCTCAATCAGGGCCTTACATAGTAACATAGTGCTCCTAGCATTCACTGCAAGTTCAGGAACTTTTTTTTTTTTTTCATTAATTTGAGTTAATCAGCCTTTCAGAGATTTAGCAATCGAATCTCAGAAAAGATTAATGTGCAATCCGGGATTACAACTTATTGATACGTAGTGCAAACTATATAACTATTTACCAAGCAGAACCGGATTATCATGCCATTTATACCCTCCTTCATAGGAGAGGCTACCAATGATTTAAGATGAGAAGACTGCATTGTGAGTCCTAGGTTGGATCAATGAGGTAGATGCACCTACCACTAGTTTCTTTTAGTCACAGAAGCTGCATCCTTGCAAATTTCATTATACAGCTATACCTATCAGGGGAAGTAGCACATTCTGTTGACTGGTCCTTTTTGTGGCCAAAGAAACATCGAAAGTTTCTAAAGTCAGACGATCATCAAAACTGTAATGGGGACTGCATGGGAATCAAAAATTATTTTTTTTCTAGATTTCCTATAAATTAGTCACATTGTATTACTATAGTTTTCATTGAGCAAGTAAGGTGACGATATGTGAATGAGAATGCCAGGAGTTGTCCCCCTACGGTGTCATATAGAAATCTATTAAGGAAGCTATCAAATCTTGTAAAGTTTGTAAGAATATCCGTAGGTATTCTGTAGATTCCAATGGAAATGAATTAGGGTTGTGACATAAAATTATTAGCCACTTTAAGGTCTACCCTGTGAAACAAACACTTAGCTTTCAACCAACTCAGTCCATAGTCCTAACATCTCTAGAAGGATTTTATCTCATGAATCCCCAGGCCAGAGACTACCTGGGTTAAGATATTTGATGGACATAGTTTTGAGGTGAAGTCTGGATTGGGAAGAAGAGATAGCTCTAGGCTGACTTAAGCTTCCAAACAATATAGTCAAGTATGTGTCTGAAAAGAACTTCAGAAGAAGACTTCCATAAGATCCAATCTCTATGGAATAGGAAATTATTCAAAAGAAAACAAAGGCAAACAATTGATAGTCTGACCCTTGGGAGAAACATTTGCATCAGAAAAGAAAAGCAAGACAGAGTATGGTGGTCAGCATCCTAAGGGTAAGGGTGCCCCCCTGAGATGACAAAATAACAATACACTCAAAGTAATACCAAAAAGAGTCAACATAAAATGTACAAAGTTAGCTGTCTAGGGGTACCTGGGTGGCTCAGTCAGTTAAGCGCCTGCTTTCGGCTCAGACCATGATCTCAGGGTCCTGAGATCGAGCCCTGCTCAGCTGGGAGTCTGCTTCTCCCTCTCCCTCTGCTCCTTCCCCCTATTCATGCACTCTCTATTTCAAATAAATAAATTTAAAAAAATTAGCTGTCTATAAAGGTAATCCACATCAGGTAATGGTTTTTGAGTGTGTGGTTGAGAATATTGTCTATGAGGAACGAGAAGGAAGATCAAAAAGTAGAGATGACCTCAGTAAAGGGGTCAAGGCTGGAAATGTAGATTAGAGAATCTGGTTTTGAAGCCTTGAGATTTAACCAACTCTGAGAGGATTTGATAAGAGGAATAGCAAAGGTCAGGGACTAACCGCGGTTGCTGTCATTTAGAAATAAAATGGGATTAGAGAGCAGAGGGAGGGTATGGTCATTGTTTTCAGCTGTTGCTGAGAAGTAAAGCAGGATAAAGACTTTAAAAAAAAGATCCTTGATGACCCTCAAAATTTTTTAGTGGAATTCCAGGATTGAAACTCCGATTTTAGTGTAAAAGAAGAAAATAAGTGTTGGAAAGATGAATCTGTGGATGAGATGACATATGAAAGAATGCTCAAGTCTTGTGAAAGGGGAGAAACAGGATGATAGAAAAAGCTGCAAGAGTGAAGCAAAAGTTTTTATGTAATATCGAGAAGACTTAAACTTTATTTAAAGAGAAAGGTAGTTAACAGAAAAGAAGAAATTGAAACCTTGCGGAGATGCTTGCAATGCTTGCAGAGAAGGAGAGTATCTCATTCTAAAGTCAGACTATCATCAAAACTGTCATGGGGACTGCATAGGAATTTTTCAGAGATTATCTTAAAAAGGTATGATCTCACAAAACCCAGAGTATCTTAAGCTTTGGATGAAAACGTTTCTAGGGCATGTTTAGAAACTAAAATATAAATATAACCACTTTTTTAAATTTTTCATTAACACTTAGTATTAATATGGGTAAGAACCTCTGTATTTAACAAGTAAATTCTGGCAGTTTAAATTCTAGAAAAAATAATGATGAAAATGTAAAATCAGTTTAAGCTGTTTTTAAGAAAGGTCCTTATATTTGAAATTTGTATTTATTGGCATCAGGTTTATAAAACTATATTATATAAAACTTAAAATTATAAATTTTAAACTATATTATATAAATTTAAAATTATAAATTTATAAAATGTATAAAATGTAGTATATGAGCCTTTCTAAACACGTTATTACTTATGAATTCATGAGAAATAATATTTTATGAGAGAAGAATGAGTATCTAGATTTTTAAATATAATTTTCTTTAAAAATTATTTTCAAAGTCTGATGAAGAAAAGGGACAGATAAAGAAATTTATTGAGTTGAGGGACGCCTGGGTGGCTCAGTCAGTTAAGCGTCTGCCTTCAGCTCAGGTCATGACCCCAGGGTCCTGGGATCGAGTTCCGCATCGGGCTCCTTGCTCAGCGAGGAGTCTGCTTCTCCCTCTGCCTGCCACTCCCGCTGCTTGTGCTCTCTCTCTCTCTCTCTGTCTAATAAATGAATAAAATCTTAAAAAAAAAAAAAGAAATGTATTGAGTTGAAACAATCTCTGGAATGTAGTTTGGATCAAGAAATGAAGAAAAATGGTGAATTAGAAAAAGAGATGACTAGGTAAGACTGTAATATTTCAGATAATTTTAACCATTAATTAACGGATTTAACTGTAATTTTACTTTATTAAATACAAATACTTGCCAAAATATTACACTTACTCTTTAATGATTCCTTAAATAATAATATAAATACATAATATAAATATATTAATATAATTATATTATATTAATAATATAATTATAAATTATATAATATATTTATATATAATATATTATATATTATAATTATATAATAATATAATTATAAAATAAATATAATAATATAAATAACATAATATAAATAACATAAATAATAACAATAGTTCCTTTAACAATAACAACTGTAATTTTCATTGTCCATTTTGAAGAGTTTCTGCAAGATATCTTTGTTCTTTGGTAATATTTCCTTTTAATAGTGTTCTTCCCTTCCAACAAGTATTTTAATATCTAAAAACCTGTGTCACTGTTTAATCATATCAAAAGTTATCTTGGTTTGGCTTATATTTTCTTTTTTTTAATATTATTTTTTAAATTTAAATTCAGTTAACCAACATAAAGTATATTATTTTCCAAGGTAGAGTTCAGTGATTCATCAGTCTTATATAACACCCAGTGCTAATTACATTAGGTGCCCTCCTTAATGTCCATCATCCAGTTACCCCATCCTTCTCCCCTCCTATGCTCCAGGAACCCTCAGTTTGTTTCCTATGATTAAGAGTCTCTTGTGATTTGTCTCCCACTCTAATTTCATCTTGTTTTATTTTCCCCTCCCTTCCCCTATGCTCCTCTGTTTTGTTTCTTAAATTCTACATAGGAGTGAAATCAAATGATTATTATCTTTCTCTGACTGACATATTTGGCAAAATACCCTCTAGTTCCATCCACGTCATTGCACGATTTCATTTTTTTTATTGGCTGAGTGATAGTCCATTGTATATATCTACACATCTTCTTTATCCATTCATCTGTCAAGGGACATCGGGGCTCTTTCCACAGTTTGGCTATTGTGGACATTGCTGCTATAAACATTGGGGTGCAGGTGCCCCTTCGGATCACTACATTTGTATCTTTGGGGTAAATCCTTAGTAGTGCAATTGCTGGGTCGCTGGGTAGCTCTATTTTCAACTTGTTGAGGAACCTCCATACTGTTTTCCAGAGTGGCTGTCCCAGCTTGCATTCCCACCAGCAGTGTAAGAGGGTTCCCCGTTGTCTGCATCCCTGCCACATCTGTTGTTTCCTGACTTGTTCATTTTAGCCATTCCAACAGGTGTGAGCTGATATCTCATTGTGGTTTTGATGTGTATTTATTTCCCTGATGCCAAGTGATGTTGGGCATTTTTTCAAGTGTCTGTTGACCATTTGAATGTCTTCTTTGGAGAAATGTCTGTTCACGTCTTCCATGTTTCTTGACTGGATTATTTGTTCTTTGGGTGCTGAGTTTGATAAGTTCTTCTATATAGATTTTGCATACTAGCCCTTTATCTGACATGTCATTTGCAAATACCTTCTCCCATTCTGTCAGTCGTCTTTTGGTTTTGTCGACCGCTTCCTCTGCTGTGCAAAAGCTTTTTATCTTGATGAAGTCTTTGTTTCCCTTGCCTTTGGAGACGTGTCTAGCAAGAAGTTGCTGTGGCCCAGGTCACAGAAGTTGCTGCCTATGTTCTCCTCCAGGATTTTGATGGGTTCCTGTCTCACATTTAGGTCTTACATCCATTTTGAGTCCATTTTTGTGTATGGTGTAAGAAAATGGTCCAGTTTCATTCTTCTGCATGTGGCTGTCCACTTTTCCCAACACCATTTGTTGAAGAGACTGTCTTTTTTCCCATGGCTGTTCTTACCTGCTTTGTCGAAGATTAGTTGACCATAGAGTTGAGGGTCCGTTTCTGGGTTCTCTGTTCTGTTTCATTGGCCGATGTGTCTGTTTTTGTGCCAGTATCATACCATCTTGATGATTACAGCTTTGTCATAGAACTTGAGGTCCGGAATTGTGATGCCACCAGCTTTGGTTTTCTTTTTCAACATTCCTTTGGCTATTCGGGGTCTTTCCTGGTTCCGTACAAATTTTAGGATGATGTGTTCCAGCTCTGTGAAACAAGTTGATGGTATTTTGATAGAGATTGCATTGAATGCACAGATTGCTCTGGGTAGTGGTAGCATAGACATTTTAACAAATTTGTTCTTCCAATCCATGAACATGGAGTGTTTTTCCATTTCTTTGCGTCTTCCTCAATTTCTCTCGTGAGTGTTCTATAGTTTTCATAGTACAGATCCTTTGCCTCTTTGGTTAGGTTGATTCCTAGGTATCTTACGGTTTTTGGTGCAATTGTAAATGGGTTTGACTCCTTAATTTCTCTTTCTTCTGTCGCATTGTTAGTGTATAGAAATGCAACAGATTTCTGTGCATTGATTTTATATCCTGCCACTTTGCTGAATTCCTGTATGAGTTCTAGCAATTTGGGGGTGGAGTCTTTTGGGTTTTCCACATAGAGTATTATGTCACCTGCGAAGAGTGAGAGTTTGACTTCTTCTTTGCCAATTCCCATGCGTTTTATTTCTTTTCATTGTCTGATTGCTGAGGCTAGGACTTCTAGTATTATGTTGGACAGCAGTGGTGAGAGTGGACATCCCTGCCGTGTTCCTGACCTTCAGGGAAAAGCTCGCAGTTTCTCCCCATTGAGAATGATATTTGCCGTGGGCTTTTCATACATGGCTTTTATGGTATTGAGGTATGTGCCCTCTATCCGTGCATCGTGAAGAGTTGTTTGTTTGTTTGTTTTTTTAAAGATTTTATTTATTTATTTGACAGGGAGATAGAGAGAGAGCACAAGTAGACAGAGCGGCAGGCATAGGGGGAGGGAGAAGCAGGCTTTCTGCTGATTAGGGAGCCGGACGTGGGGCTCGATCCCAAGACCCCAGGATCATGACCTGAGCCAAAGGCAGCCGCTTAACTGACTGAGCCACCCAGGCGCCCCATGAAGAGTTTTAATCAAGAAAGCATGCTGTACTTTGTCAAATGCTTTTTCTGCATCCATTGAAGGAATCATACAGTTCTTGTCCTTTCTTTTATTAACGTAGCATATCACGTTGATTGATTTGCGGATGTTGAACCACCTTTGCAGCCCAGGAATAAGTCCCACTTGGTTGGGGTGAATAATCCTCTTAATGTACTGTTGGCTCCTATTAGCGAGTATGTTGATGAGAATTTTTGCATCCGTGTTCATCAGGGATATTGGTCTGTAATTCTCCTTTTTGGTGGGGTCTTTGTCTGGTTTTGGGATCAAGGTAATGCTGGCCTCATAGAAAGAGTTTGGAAGATTTCCTTCCATTTCTATTTTTTGAAACAGCTTCAGAGGAATAGGCATTAATTCCTCTTTAAGTGTTTGTTAAAACTCCCCAGGGAAGCCATCCGGCCCTGGAGTTTTGTTTCTTGCGAGATTTTTGATTACTGCTTCAATTTCCTTGCTGGTTGTGGGTCTGTTCAGGTTTCCTGTTTCTTCCTGTTTCAGTTTTGGTAGTTTCTACCTCCCTAGGAATGCATCCATTTCTTCCAGATTGCCTAATTTGTTGGCATATAGTCATTCCTAATATGTTCTTGAAATTGTATTTCCTTGGTGTTGGTTGTGATCTCTCCTCTTTTATTCATGATTTTATTTATTTGGATCCTTTCTCTTTTCTTTTTGCTAAGTCTGGCCAGGGGTTTATCGATCCCATTAATTCTTTCAAGGAACCACCTCCTAGTTTCGTTGCTGTGTTCTACTATTCTTTTGGTTTCTATTTCATTGATTTCTGCTCTGATCGTTATTAATTCTCTTCTCCTGCTGGGTTTCGGCTTTATTTGCTGTTCTTTCTCCAGCTCCTTTAGGTGTAAGGTTAGGTTGTGTATTTAGGACCTTTCTTGTTTCTTGAGAAAGGCTGTTGTTGCTCTCTACTTCCCTCCCCGGACTGCCTTTGCTGCATCCCAAAGGTTTTGAACAGTTGTGTTTTCATTTTCCTTTGTTCCCATGAATTCTTTTAATTCTTCTTTAATTTCCTGGTTGACCCATTCATTCTTTAATAGGATGCTCTTACATTCCATGTATTTGAGTTCTTTCCGAATTTCCTCTTGTGATTGAGTTCAAGTTTCAAGGCGTTGTGGTCTGAAACTCTGCAGGGAATGATCCCCTACTTTTGGTACCGGTTGAGACCTGATTTGTGACCCAGTATGTGATGTCTTCTGGAGAAAGTTCCATGTGCACTCGAGAAGAATGTGTATTCTGTGGCTTTAGGTTGGAATGCTCTGAATCTATCTGTGAAGTGCATCTGGTCCAGTGTCGACCTCAGAGAGTCGTGGACCTGGGGCGGTGAAGGAACTGAGGAAAAGAGATGCCAGTTTTGCGAGGCACAGGGGACCCCGAGCAATCAGCCCAAGGTCCCGAGGTTTATTTTCCATAATCTTATATACCTTCTACAGCGCTATAGATCTCTAATGATTTACAGCATGGGCTTAGTAAGGCACATTCTTCCATGTACATAGGATTAGTCCCGCATGTATGATAAGAATCTTTAAAGCAGGACAAGGGAACAAAGAGGGGAGTGCACAGTGTGCTATTTACAGGGCAAGGGAACCAAGAGGGGAGTGCACAGTGTGCTGTTTACAGGTGGCTTCCTATCTACAAAACATCTTCTGCTGCGTACTTTAGAACAGACCACACACGTCCCAAGGGCAATTCACTCTGATCCTTTCGGCTTATTTTTAACCCAGCAAATCGAGTTTTCTCAGAGATCTCGGAGTCTGAACGAACATGCACCAGTGGTTGTTGTGGAGGTCTGTTTCCCACAGTCCAGTGTGTCATTCACTGTTATTATTGTATCATCATCAATGTGTTTCTTTAATTTTATTATTAATTGGTTTATGTCATTGGCTGCTCCCATGTTAGGGGCACACATATTTACAATTGTTAGATCTTCTTGTTGGATAGACCCCTTTAAGTCATTATGATAGTGTCCTTCCTCATCTCTTATTACAGTCTTTGGTCTAAAATCTAATTTGTCTGGTACAAGGATTGCTACCCCAGCTTTCTTTTGATGTCCATTAGCATGATAAATGGTTTTCCACTCCCTCACTTTCAATCTGGAGGTGTCCTTGGGTCTAAAATGAGTCTCTTGCAGACAGCATATCGATGGGTCTTGCTTTTTTATCCAATCTGATACCCTGCATCTTTTGATTGGGGCATTTGGCCCATTTACATTCAGGGTAACTATTGATAGATATGAATTTAGTGCCATTGTACTACCTGTTATATCACTGTTACTGTATATTGTCTCTGTTCCTTTCTGGTCTGTGTTACTTTGGGGCTCTCTCTTTGCGTAAAGGATCCCCTTTAATATTTCTTGCAGGGCTGGGTTAGTGATCACAAATGTTTTAGTTTCTGTTTGTCCTGGAAACTCTTTCTTTCTCCTTCAAGTTTGAATGACAGCCTTGCTGGATAAATACAGTATTCTTGGCTGCATATTTTTCTCGTTTAGCACCCTCAATATATCATGCCAGTCCTTTCTGGCCTGCCAGGTCTCTGTGGTTAGGTCTGCTGCCAGTCTAATGTTTCTACCCTTGTCGGTTAAGGACCTCTTGTGCTGAGCTGCTTTCAGGATTTTCTCTTTGTCTCTGAAATTTGCAGGCTTCACTACTATATATCGAAATGTTGACCTGTTTTTATTGATGTTGAAGGGGGTTTTCTGTGCCTCCTGGATATGAATGCCTGTTTCCTTCTCCGGATTAGGGAGGTTCTCTGCTCTAATCTCTCAAACACACCTTCTGCCACCCCCCCTTCCTCTTCTTCTGGGATCCCAATTATTCTACTATTGTTCCGCTTTATGGTATCACTTATCTCTTGAAATTTCACCTCGTGATCCAGTCGTTTATCTCTCTTTTTCCCCAGCTTCTTTATTCTCTGTCATTTTGTCTTGTATATCACTACTTCTCCTTTCTGCCTCATTTATCCTCTCAGTTAGAGCCTCTATTTTTTTAGAGCCTCTATATTTGATTGCATCTCATTAATAGCCTTTTTGATATTGACTTGATTAGATTTTAATTCTTTTATTTCTTCAGAAAGGGATTCTCTAGTGTCTTCTATACTTTTTTCAAGCCCAGCTAGTATCTTTATCATCGTCATTCTGAACTCTAGTTCTGACCTCTTATGTCCATACTGATTAGGTCCTTGGCAGTCTTTACTGCCTCTAGTTCTCTTATTTGAGCTGAGTTTTTCCATCTTGTCATTCTGTCCAGAAAATAGATGAATGAGTGAACAAAATACTAAAAGAGCAACAACAACCCCAGTGAAATATACACTAAACAAATTAGAAGAGACCCAGACCAAAAAAAAAAAAAAAAAAAAAAAAAAGAATATAATCAGGTGAACAGAACAGAGAAATACACTGGATCCTGTATGTATTTGGGTCTGTTTGTTAGAAAACTACATCCCAAATTGTAAAGAAAGAAAAACTTATATATATATACAAAAATAAAATTAAATACAATGAAAGGATAGAATGTAATTGTAAAAATGAAAGTTAAAAAAGACTTGCAGAAAGTGGTTGCTTTTCTTTTTTTTTTTTATTACTAACATACAGTGTATTATTTGTTTCAGGGGTACAGATCTGTGATTCATCAGTCTTACATAATACACAGCGGTCACCACAACACATACCCTCCCCAAACGTGGTCACTTTTCTATTTGTAGAATTGCGGCAATTCTTTTCTTAGATCTCCGGTTGAGTTCACAGGTGTTCAAAATCATTTTATAGCTATCGAGTGAGTTCCGGACCAGACAAAACTAAGCTCTCCTACTCCTCCACCATCTTTTTGGATTCAACTTGCTTATATTTTCTTTCTGCATTTTTTAATTATAAAATATACAGAGGAAAATATATGTCTGACTTAAAGAAGAATAAAATTAGCAATCATGCTTTTACCACTCAGATTAAAAAAAAAAAAAGTTTTTTCCAATGTCTGTAGCTCCCACAGGGCTCCCTTTCTGTTTTTTTTTTTTTTTTTTTTTTTTTGCTGACTACTCAAATTTGTTCTCTGATATTCTCTCATTTAACTGTCTTTCTCTGCATTGTTTTGCAACCCTTTCACTTTGTTAACAGTGTCCTAGCCAAGATATGTAACTTCTTTCCTGAAACAGTCTCATAGACCATCACACATTATCTCTTTGCTGATTTCCTTTCTTCTAAAGCTTTGTCTCTTCATTTTTCCTCTCAACTCAGACTTTAAAGATTTTTCTTTCTTCTTTTTTTGTGAGTGATCTCCTTTGATGTTTTTTGTATGTATTTTCTTTTCTTCTTGTAGACTGTGGTTAGTGGGTACCAAAATGTATTTTTGTGTCTTTTTAAAACATTCATGGATAAGTATGCTTTTCTTCTTCACCTTGGATACTGGTCTCTGGTTTATAGTCACTATTTAATAATAGATGATTCTATTAAGATACTGAAAATAAATATTAATAACTTATGTATAAGAACTCTTAATATAGTTACAGTATTAATTCTGCCAGTTGTGTCATAAAAATTTTCTTCATATTTTTTACCTGAGATTATAATTTAGTTAGTATGTTCTTAAACAATGTGAGATTGGGACAAATGAGAGATCATAATTTATAGATTTGTTTATATGATAGAACATATTATCTATTTAAACAATTATTAAATATTTACTCTTAAAAAACCTGACTTACTCATTCTATACCTTCCGCAGATTTAAGAAACTCTTAAACGTGACAAGGAGAAAGTTAAGTGAATATGAAGGTAGAGAGCTTACTTTCCCTGGAAATTCAAAAACCAATCAAATTGAAATGGATAGTCAGATTAATATGCTAAAACAGAAGGTAATTTTTAATTAGTTTTGGGACTCCAGAATCATTTAATTTTGGGAAATAAGTCACTCAGTGCTTTGAGCAATGAAATGTTTTCTATTAATTTTATATACGTGCTACATTTTTTTTTTTTTGGTAACAGCTTTATTGAGATAAAATGAACGTAATGTGCAAATTCGAAGAGTACCACAATCAATTTTAGAACATTTTTGTTACCCTGTAAAGAAGTCCTGTACCTTTTACCTGTCGCCCTATGCTAGGTTCCCCTTCCCTACTCTCCTTAGCCCTAGGGAACCACTACTTACTCTCTGTCTCTATAAATTTGCCTATTTTGGACATTTCATATCAATGGAATCACACAATATGTGGTCCTCTGTGACTGCCTTCTTTCATTTAGCATAATATTTTCAAGTTACACCTATTTTGTAGCATGTGTCAGTACTTTATTTCTTTTTATTGCTAATAATATCCCACTATACAGACATACGACATTTAATTTATTCATTTATCAGTTGGTAGATCTTTAGATTGTTTTGCTTTTCGTCTGTTGTTAATAATGCTATTATACACACACGTACAAGTTTTTGTGTGAACATGTTTTCATTTCTCTTGGATATATACTTACAAATGGAATTGCTGGGTCATATGGTAACTCTCTTTAACCTTTTCTTTTTTTTTTTTAACCCTTTGAGGAACTGCCACACGGTTTTCCAACATGGCTGCACCATTTTACATTTTCGTCAGCAGTGTTTGAAGGTTCTCATTTTTCCTGATTTTTGCCAATGTTTGCCATTATCTGTTGTTTTTATTATAGCCATCCTAGTGGGTGGGAAATGGCATCTTGTGGGGTTTTTTGTTTGTTTGTTTGAAGTTTTAAAATTCTAGTTAGTTAACATATTGGTTTCAGGAGTAGAATTTAATGATTCATCACTTACATACAACACCCAGTGCTCATCACAACAAGTACATCATTCATCTAGCCCACCCCCCATCCACCTCCACTACAGCAACACTTAGTTTTTTTCTCTATAGTTAAGAGTCTTTTATGGTTTGCCTCCCTTTCTCTTCTTTTTTTTCCCCCTTTCCCCTGTGTTCATCTGTTTTGTTTCTTAAATTCCACATATGAGTAAAATCATAGGGTATTTATTTTTCTCTGACTGACTTGTTTGGCTTAGCATAATACACTTGATGAGTTCCATCGATCTTGTGGCTTTGATTTGTATTTTGCTTAAAGCTAATGATGTTGAGGGTCACCTGGATGGCTCAATTAGTTAAGCGTCTGCCTTCGGCTCAGGTCATGACCCCAGGTTCCTGGGATTGAGCCCCACATCTGGCTCCCTGCTCAGCGGGTAGCCTGCTTCTCCCTCTCCCTCTGCATCTCCCCCTGCTTGTGCTCTCTCTCTCTCTCTGTCAAATAAACAAATAAAACGTTAGAAAAAAAAACTAAACAAAAACTAATGATGTTGAGTAGCTCATCTTTTTATGTGGTTATTATCCATTTCTATATCTTCCTTAAAGAATGAATCAATTGTTTTGACCATTTCTTTATTGGATTGTCTTTTCATTATTGTAAGAGTTATTTATGTATATCCTAAATACAAATCCCTTATCAGATACAGGCTTTTCAAATATTTTCTCTTATTCAGTAGCTTGCCTTTTCACTTTCTTGATGGTGACATTTGAAGCAAAGAAGTTTTTGATTTTGATGAAATATACTTAATCTGTTTTTTCTTTTGGTGTCCTAAGAAACCATTGCCAAATCCAGTCACAAATGATATGTTTTTTTCTAAGAGTTTTATAATTTTAGCTCTTATATTTGGAGTTGATTTTGTATATGTGCTATGAGGTAGAGGTCTAATTTTATTACTTTGTCCCACTACCATTTATTAAAAAGGCTATTCTTATTCCATTTAATTGACACCCTTGTTGAAAATCAATTCACCATGTGCTCGCTTCGGCAGCACATATACTAAAATTGGAAAATCAATTCACCATAATGTGACAGTTTATTTTTAGATTGTCAATTCTAATACATTTATCTATATGTCTATCCTTATGTCACTGCCCAATCAAAGTTTATGAGAATTCTTCCCTAGTCGTCTTGCAAATTTACCACTCATTTATGTACTAATAAAAGTGTAGTAGAACTTAACTTTACTCCTGTAGAAATTTTTTGCTTCTTGAAGGAGCCTTTTACCAGCTTATGCCTTGCTGACTCCATGATATGATGAGAAGTCAGACTCAAAAAGATAGAGTTCTGGTTCTTTTCTCCATTCATATCTTGAGTCGCTCACTCAGTGCCTCCCACATCCGTTTCCATCAAATCTTGGTCATAGGATCTGCTGTCTACTCGTTACTTCATTATGTTTTATTAACTTATTATAAAGCATAGACTCATCTATAAATTTCACCATCCAGGAAGGAAAAGATGAACTCTGGGCTGTCAGCTTTCCTGTTTTGAAATCTTGGTAATCCATCATCTTGTAATTCACAATTAGATACTATTTTGACCGGGTTCTTCTGTATAACACAGGTGCTGATCCTGTTCTTGGCACAGATCCTACATTCTCAGAAAATACAGTTGTCTGTATCCATCTTCTTTTACTTTAAATAGAAAGATATGTCCTTTAATAGCTCAATAAATAATTAATGGAATAAATATTTCATTACATTATTTCAAGAATACAGCTGTAAAATATCAGGTAGTATTTAATTGAGTTATCAGAGACAAATAGTAGATTAGCAATTTGAATGCCATAAATTTTCAAAGCCAGTTTTGTATGATATGGGAAAGCATTGTGATACAACATAAAGATGAGATGGTCTTACTTACCTCCCCACATAAACAAGCTTGGAATAAGATAAAGGAGAAATTATATTTAATTAATTATTTTTTTAAAGATTTTATTTATTTATTTGACAGAGAGAGACACAGCGAGAGAGGGAACACAAGCAGGGGTAGTGGGAGAGGGAGAAGCAGGCTTACCGTGGAGCAGGGAGCCTGATGTGGGCTCCATCCCAGGACCCTGGGATCATGACCTGAGCCAAAGGCAGATGCTTAATGACTGAGCCACCCAGGCACCACCTATATTTAATTTAAATAGTGCCAATGGACAGTACATTTGGTTTGCTACTGAAAAGATTAAAAATGATTCCATAATGTTCTCTTTATTTCCTCACTGATGAAAGGAGAATGAAGATTGAGTATTAGATTGATTTAAAAATACTCAAAGCTGGCTATTTCTTTTAGAATTTCAGTTAATGGAGATCAGGTAAAAGGTCCAATTTTGGTTATTAAACTATTCCTAGTTTTTCAGCTGTTATACTTGCAATCATATTGTCTTTCTGCTTGCCGGTCTTTCTTCTCCCCTAACTTGAGGGGAAAATCTATAGGGGCATGCCTGCCTAGTTGTAATAATTTGTAATTGAAGCATATCTTAGAGAAATGTCTTGAGAGAAAGGAAGATGGTAGCAGAGTAAGAGGAGCCTAAGTTCACCTAATACCTGAAGACTGACAGAACAAACTCCACAACTAAAGAGGGAAGAGGACACATCGAAGAAGGTAGAAGTACAGAGATGTGGTTTAGGAGAGAAACAGATCGTGGCTGTTATAGAGGGGAGGGATTCATGGTCATAGAGAAGGGCAGGAGAGGAGTACATGGAAATGCCCAAAGAGAACGTTTCCTCATACCCACTGGCTTGGAAGATGAGAGGGGCTGAATTTCATGAGTTCTTACAACGAGGGGGGCTTAAAGCCTGGAGTTCTAAAGGTCATCAGGCTTAGCTGGGATAGAGCCTGTAGGGCACTGTGCTGCTCTTGGAGAGAAGGCAGGTAAACAACCCGGGAGCATACAGCACGGAAACAGTGATCTGAACAGTGCCTGGGGCATACAGTGGGGAGATTACTCACTCTTCTCAGAGCATGTCCCTGAGAGGCAGTGTTGACGGAGATTCTTCTCTAGGAACAAAGGAACCAGCTGGTGCCATTTCCCTCCACTGCCCCTCAGCACCAACACAGAGCCTCCTGTGGGAAGCGGTGCAGCTCTGACACTGGCTGTCTAATTTGCTTACATCAAACCATCCCCTTGCACTCCAGTGGAACTGCCCTGATCAATCATTCTTGCCTCAGTTCCAGCACAGCAGGCCTTCCCCCCCCCGCCCCCAGAAGACCTCTGCCCACACCACATCTCCTGAATAGATTCAGGAGGACCTCAGTTCCAGTGGAGGTGGTGACAGGTCTCATTTCACAAGCACACCAGAGCACACCGAATTTAAAAGTTGCTACATTCCAGCCAGGTACCAAACACTGCCCACAGCAGGTGGGGAGAGCCTCTGCAGATGACTGGCCTAAAGGATAGAGCAGCCAGAACACAACAGCAGAGTGCATGCAGCACACACTGTGGACACTGCCCTAAGTGCCAGACCCTGGGCACTACATGACGTCTTTTTCATAAGTCCATTACTTTCAGGAGCAGGTAACATAACTGGCTTTTCTAACACAGAGAAGCTGGTAGAGACGTAGACAAAATGAGAAAACAGGAATTTATCTGAAATGAAAGAACAGGATAAGGCCATGGGACCAGAGATTTAATGGAGGCAGAATAAATATCATGCCTGATGGAGGATTTAAAGCAGTGATCATAAGGATACTCACTGGACTTGAGAAAAGAATGGAAGACATCAGTGAGACCCTTACAACAGAGATAAAAGAATTAAAAAAAAGAATCAGAGATGAAGAGTGCAATAAATGAGATTAGAAACATACCTGATGCAATGAACAGCAGGCTGGAAGAAGCAGAAGAACAAATTAATCACCTAGAAGACAAAGTAATGGAAAGCAATAAAGCTGAAGAAGGGAGAGAAAGAAGAATTATGCAAAATGAGACAAGACCTCGGGAACTCAGTGTAGGAGTCCCAGTAGAAGAGAGAGAAAAGGCGTAAGAAAATTTATTTCAAGAATAATAACAGAAAACTTCCCTAATCTGGGGAAAGCAACAGACACCAAGATCTAGCAGGCACAGAAAACTCCCATCAAAATCAACAAAAGCAGGCCAACACCAAGATACATTATAATTAAATTTGCAAAGTATACTGATAAAGAAAACATCTTAAAAGCAGGAAAACAAGTCAGTAACTTCCAGGGGAAACCCCTTAAGGCCATCAGGAATGTTTTCAACAGAAAGTTTGCAAGCCAGAAGGGAGTGGCATGATATATTCAACATGGTGAATGGGAAAAATCTGTAACCAAGAATACTCTATCCAGCAAGCCTATTACTCCGAATAGAAGGAGAGAGAGAGTTTCCCAGACAAAAATTAAAGGAGTTTGTGACCACTACACTAGCCCTGCAAGAAACATTAAAGGGGGCTCTTTGAGTGGAAAAGAGAGACCAGAAGTGACAGTATAAAGGCAAGAAACACAAAAGTAACAAAAATGAACATTTATGTAAAAAATAATTTAAGGAACTCAGAAACAAAGGATATAAAATATACCTTATCTGAAGCATGGGGAGAAGAAGAGAAAAGAATTGGTTCAAACTTAAATGACCAGCAACTTAATATAGACTGCTATATGCAGAAGAGGTTATATACAAATTATATATCAAAAACCACCAATAGAGGTGCCTGGGTGGCTTAGTTGGTTAAGCATCTGACTCTTGATTTCAGCTCAAGTCATGATCTCAGGGTTGTGAGATTGAGCCCTGCATTGGGCTCCGTGCTGGGCATGGCATCTGCTTAAGATTCACTTTCCCTCTCCCTGCCCCGCTCGTGTTTTCTCTAAAAAGAAAAGAAAAGAAAACCAAAAACAAAACCACTAATAAACATGCAAAGAGAAAGAATCCAAATATATCACTAAAGAACATCAGCAAAGCATCAAAGACACAAAAAAGGATCGGAGAAAAATCTCCAGAAACAACCACAAAACAAGTAGTAAAATGACGAATACATATCTATCAATAATTACTTCGGATATAAATGGGCTAAATGCTCCAATCAAAAGACATAGGATGTATATGCTGCCTACAAGAGACTCATTTTTGACATAAGGATACCTGCAGATTGAAAGTGAGGGGATGGAGAAACATGTATCATGCAAATGGACATCAAAAGAAAGCCAGAATAGCAATAACTTATATTGGACAACATAGAGTTTAAAACAAAGACTGTAACAAGAGACAAGGGCACTATATCGTAAGAAAGAGGACAATCTGACAGGAAGAAGATCAATTGTAAATATTTATGCACCCAACATGGGATCACCCAAATACATAAAACAATTAATGACAAACATAAAAGAACTAATTGATAATAATACAATAATACTATGGTACTTTATTTTTAATATATATATAGTTTTTTTAATGGAATAAGTTGCTTTTATTCCTAATAGTAAAAGTATCCATGAACACAATGTACAGTTTGGGTATTTTAGGAAGGAATAGAAATAATCAATAGTTGGGAACTTTAACACCCTACTTACATCAATGGACAGATCAACTAACAGAAAGTCAACAAGGAAACAATGTCTTTATATGACACACTGGATTAGATGGACTAAAGAGATATATTCAAAATATTCCACCCTTAAACAGCAGAATACACATTCTGAAACATTCTCTAGAATATATTACATATTAGGCCACAAAACAGGCCTTAATAGATACAAAAAAGATTGAAGTCATACCATGCACCTTTTCTGACCACAATAATATAAAACTAGAAGTCAGCCACAAGAAACAATCTGAAAGACCACAAATACATGTTGGTTAAGTAACATTCTACTAAACAATGAATGGACCAACCAGGAAATAAAAGAAGAAATTTAAAAATACATGGAAACAAATGAAAATGAAACACATTCGCCAAAACTTTTGAGATACAGCAAAAGTGGTCCTAAGAGGGAAGTATATAGCAATACAGGCCTAGCTCGAGAAGCAAGAAAAATCTCAAACTACCTTACACCTAAAGAAGCTAGAAAAAGAATAATAAATGAAGCGTACAGTCAGCAGAAGGAAGGAAATAGTAAAAATTAGAGCAGAAATAGGGGCACCAGGGTGGCTCAGTTGGTTAAGCAGCTAACTCTTGATTTCCGCTCAGGTCATGATCTCAAGGTCCTGGGATTGAGCACTGCTTCAGGCTCCATGCTCAGCGGGGAGTCTACTTGAGGATTCCCTCACTTCCTCTCCATTTGCCCCTTTCCCCACTCTCTCTCTCTCTCTCTCTCAAATAAACAAATCCTTTAAAAAAAAATACAGCAGAAATAAATAGTATAGAAACTTAAAAAAGATAAAACTAGAAGAGATCAATGAAACCAGTTGCTGGTTCTTTGGAAAAATTAATAAAACTGACAAGGCTCTAGCCAGAGTTACAGAAAGAAAAGAGAAAGGACCCAAATAAATAAAATCACAAATGAGAGAGGAGAAATAACACCACCACAGAAATGCAAACAGTTATGAGAGAATATTATGAAAAAGTATATGCCAACAAATAGACAATCTAGAAGAAATGGATAAATTCCTAGAAACATACAAATTACCAAAACTGAAACAGGAGGGAATAGAAAATTTGAACAGACTGATAACCCGCAAAGAAATTGAATCAGTAATCAAAAAACTCTGAACAAACCCAAGTCCGGGACCAGACGGCTTCAGAGGCAAATTCTACCTAGCACTTAAAGGAAGAGTTAATACCTATTCTTCTCAAACTGTTCCCCCCTCCAAAAAAAAAAAAAAAAAAAAAAAAAAAAAAAAAAAAACAGAAAAGGAAGGAAAACTTCCAAATTCATTTTATGCGGCCAGTATTATTACCCTGATACCAAAACCAGATAAAGACACCACAAAGAGAACTACAGGCCAGTATCTCTGGTGAACCTAGTTGCAAAAATCCTCAACAAAATACTAGCAAACTGAATCCAACAATACATTAAAAAGCCATCACCATGATCAAATGGGATTTATTCCTGGGTTGTGGGGGTGGTTCAATATCTGCAAATCAATCTATGTGATACACCACATTAATAAAAGAAAGGAGAAGAATCATCTGATCGTTTCAATAGATGCAGAAAAAGCATTTGACGAAGTACAACATCCATTCATGATAAAAACCCTCAACAAAGTAGGTTTAGAAGGAACATACTGCAACATAATAAAGGTCATATATAAAAAATGCATAGGTAATGTCACCCTAAATGGGGGAAAATGGAGAGAAAAACTTCTTAGATCTTGCTTCTAGTTATGTGCTGCTTCTCATTAGCACTGTTTGTCATTAATAAATTAATCTTGACATTTATTACTTCCCACTTTAATGGAGACCAATTTCTACTATATAAGTTATGTATCTTATTAACTCTTTTTATCATCCATTTATCTTTTTTTGTTTTTTTTTCTTAACAAACTCCCCAAAGTTTAGTGGCTTAAATAAATAACATTTATTTTGTTCACAAATCTGTTAGGAAAAGT
The DNA here is from genome assembly GCF_029215605.1 of Mirounga angustirostris. NCBI lineage: Eukaryota > Metazoa > Chordata > Mammalia > Carnivora > Phocidae > Mirounga > Mirounga angustirostris. The sequence continues at coordinate 43,341 of NW_026991846.1, forward strand.
GTGGCCAGGACAGCTTGTTTCTGTTCCCCTAGCTTCAGGTGGGGCAACTGAAAGGTTTGGGGATGGAAGTGTTTGAAGATTTGTTCCATCACTTCTGGTGTTGTTGATGCTCGCTGTTGACTAGGACTATAGTTAAGGCAGGCAGCTGAAACACCTAGACTCTCTTTGTGGCCTGAGCTTCCTCACAAATTGGAGGGCTAAATTCCAAGTAAGCAGCCTGAGATACAGAGCAAGGCAGAAGCTCTATTGCCTCTGTAACCTAGCCTTGGAATACACACAGCATCACATTCACCATATTCTGTTTGTTAGGAGATAAGTCACTAAGATTGGCCCACGGTCTTTTTATTTATTTATTTTTAATAGAATGAATATTTAAAAACCTATGGACACATTTAAAAACCAGCATATTTTTGTATTCCTCCAACATGAAAAATACACTCACCTCCTCCCACAAATCTGTTATCATGGCATTAGGTTCAGGCTTGAATCCAAGATCTTACCATTTTAATCAGGAGCAGTGGGGTTAAGGTGTCTGAATTATAGTCCCTTGAGTTCAAGTCCTCTCAATATGAAGACTTGAGAATTAAAGTGACAGTTCTCTACCACTCAAAATGCAGGATGCGGATAACCTGCTAAGGACTCTCCCATTCAGAAAGAAGATGGGAAGCACGCTAGTCCATAGCAGTTTTGAAATATAGCCTGAAGCATGCTGTCAGTTCTTTAGTTAGGACTTAGTCCTAACCATGGGAATACTTCTCCATGGCTCTTTGCTTTACTCTTTGAGCTCTTGGTTCTGTCCTTTTCATAAGGAATGACCTGTGTTTTTAGCTGTTTTTTCAGCCTGCTTCCTCCCTGTGGGACTTCTAAGACCCAAAGGCCTATTTTCAGCTTGTACTATCTTGGTCTCTTTTAGTCCAAGCTCGCAAACAGTGTTTTTGCTTCTCTAATTCTCTTCACTTTTTTTTTTTTTTTTTGAAGATTTTATTTATTTGACAGAGAGATAGAGAGCACAAGTAGGCAGAGAGGCAGGCAGAGGGAGAGGGAGAGGCAGGCTCGGAGCCTGATGTGGGACTCGATCCCAGGACCCTGGGATCTTGACCTGAGCTGAAGACAGCCGCTTAACCGACTGAGCCACCCAGATGCCCCTATAATTCTCTTCACTTTTTGAGTTTTCTGTGAATATTATTGGAGTTCATGCCATTAGAAAAGCCATTCTCCTGGGTCTTTTTGAGATAAGCTTTTCAACTCAGGTTTCCTGTGAACCTCTTATTTGACAATGCCTTTAAAATTCTTATACTCTTAAGATCCTTAAAGAAATTGGAGGCACACCTTAAAACCTTCCGAGGTCTTAATAAAGGGTTTTATAGTCTTGGCTTCATCCATAGACCATGTTTTCCTCGATTTGCTCTTAACCCAGAAGCCATTTATTTTAGCATTATTTGACAATTCAACATGTGGAGAGGCTGTAAATGAGAAACAGATATTTGAACCCAGCAAATCCTGGTTCCTTCATATTGAATAGTGTTTCTTTAGCTTATCTCCCCTATGAGTTTCCTTTCAAGTGGTTTGTTGCATGAGTTCCTTTCCCTCTAGTGTCATTTTCTTCACTTGTCTAGAAACCTTTGCTGTAAGCCTCTTCAAGGGCCATCAGGTTTCCACTAACAGTTTCTTGGAAGCCCTTTTGGTTTTCATTCTTACTCTTCTCTACATCCTTTCAGGTTCCACCTACCTCCTGGTTCAAAGGAGGTTTATTTTTAGTTTGTTTTGTTTTTAATGGCAGCACCCCATTTTTAATATCAGTATCTGTGCCAGTTATTTATTGCTGCATACTCAACCATCTCAAAACCCAGTGGCTCAAAACAGCATTTATCTTGTTCACACATCTTTAGACAAGGCTGAGTAAGGCCAACTCATTTCTTCTTCATTTGGCATCAGCTGGGATGACTGGAAGCTGGGAACTAGAATCATCTAAAACCTTGTTCTTGTTCATGCACATGTTTGGCTGTTGAGGCTGCTTTTTGACTAGGATGTTAGCTGAGGCAGTCTCAGCTGCAGTATCTGCATGAGGACTCACTAGGTGGCCTGGGCTTTCCCACAACAGCTGGATGCTAAGGGTGAGCTTCTGTAGAAAAAGTCAGATGGAGGCTATCTCACATTTTGTAACCTAGCCTTAAAAATCACACAGCAGTTCTGCCATATTCTATTCACTAGAAACCAGTTACTAAGGCCAGCACATATTAAGGGGGGGGGGGGATTGTCATGGGAGAAGTGTCAAAGAATTTATAAAACCACCACATCCACTCATCTTGTCTTACCAATCATATCTAAAAGAAAGAAGTTCTTCCCAATTCAGCATCACTGAAACTCCAGCAAGTTTTTTGGTTGTTTTTGTCTTATTTTGTGGGATGTAACAAAGGATTATAATACTGTTGAATTAAGGGGGTTTTTTGGGGGGTTTTTTTGGTCAAAAATGTATGGATCATCTCACTAAATTTTTTTACTGAGAGATGCGATTTCTTAACCTTGCAAATCATTTCTTCTCAGAATGCAATTCAAATTAGCATAAAACATTTGTAATTCAGAAAAAGGCTTATGGCATTAAAATCAGTCTTTATAGATTCATTAATTAGAGTTTTATTTTCAAAGTCTTATTTTGGTAAGCATTTATTTGCTGAGACCTACATAAGTCAATATGATATTCCTAAAACTTCTTTAAAACTTATGGAGTACCAGGGCACCTGGGTGGCGCAGTCAGTTAAGTGTCTGCCTTTGGCTTGGGTCGTGATCCTGGCATGCTGGGATTGAGCCCCACGCTGGGCTCCCTGCTCAGTGGGGAGTCTGCTTTTCCCTCCCCCTGCTCTTGCACTCTTGCTCTCTTGCTCTCTTTCCCTCTCAAGTAAATAAATAAAATCTTTAAAAAAAATTATGGAGTGTTAAGATGAGGGAAGGGTTAAGAGACTTTCTACTAAGAGATGACTTACAGTTATTTTGTGAAGGAAAGATCTGAAACAATCATAGAAAAATAAAAGTATAAATGTGTGGCAAAGAGAACGATAGCAGAGATCTCCTTTAGTAACTACTAGTGGTTTTAATTTTGTTCTTGATTTTCTGAGTTATTTGAGGTTCCACATTCCAAGACTCTACTTACAATATAGATAACATTTTGTTGAAAATGAATTTATTTTAAAATTTGAGCACCTGGCTGGCTCTGTCAGTAGAGCATGTGACTCTTGATCTTGGGGGTTGTGAGTTTGAGCCCCGTGTTGGGTGTAGAGACTTAAAATCTTTTAAAAAAAAAACTTGGTCATAGTTTTGCATTAGACTATTTTCACTCTACTTCCAAACTGTATTATTTTATTCATGCAGGTTGATGATCTTACAGCAAAACTGGAAACTGCGTCTTCAAAATGTCTATACCTGGATGCAAACAACCAGCTTCTTACCCAGGAGTTAACATCTATGAAGGAAATGCAGAAGAAATATGAAAAACTAGAGAAGAATAAAAAGAAGTTGGAACAAGTAGTAAACCTCAGAAGTCATGTAGAATTCAGTATGGTAGAATACAGTAAAATAGAACACTATAAACGGGAGCTTGAAGAAAGAACAAGATTGGACATAACAGAAAAATTAAAAGAAGCCAATCTGTTTTTCCAGGTTAATTTATTGATCTGTAGTATGCTTTAATCATTTCACTGCAAGTTACATTTTGGTTATATGCATTGTATAGTTTTCCTCTACTTCCTTTATAGCAATTTGGTAAATTTCTGGAAGCATTTGTTCCTTCTCTTTAAAAATTTCAGTTTTCATTGGGGCGCCTGGGTGGCTCAGTCGTTAAGCGTCTGCCTTCGGCTCAGGTCACGATCCCAGGGTCCTGGAATCGAGCCCCGCATCGGGCTCCCTGCTCCGCAGGAAGCCTTCTTCTCCTTCTCCCACTCCCCTTGCTTGTGTTCCCTTTCTCGCTATCTCTCTCTCTGTCAAATAAATAAATAAAATCTTTAAAAAAAAATTTCAGTTTTCATCATTATTCTCACTAAATTGATTTTTCAGAATGATTCACAGTAGAGAATCATTTTATTTTTTAAGATCACTTGGTATAAAACAAGACTATTGACAGGAAAAGAAAAGATGGTGTTTTAAAAATTTTAACCATGGGGTGCCTGGGTGGCTCAGTTGGTTGAGCAGCTCAGGCTTGTGAAATCAAGCCTAGCATGGAGCCTACTTTAAAAAAAAAAAAATTGTACCATACTTGGATTATTTTTTTTAAGATATTTATTTATTTATTTAGAAAGCACGGGTGAGGGGATGCACAGAGGGAGAGGAGAATCCCAGGCAGACTCCATGCTGAGTATGACACAGGGCTTTATCTCATGACCCTGAGATCACAATTGAGCAGAAACCAAGAGTCAGGCGCTCAACCGGCTAAGCCAGCCAGGCACCCCCGGTACTTGAATTATTCTTAAGTTGTATTGTTCACTTTTTTAAAGTTTTAAATGATTCTATTATTCTCTGAATTACCAGATTGCATGAGTTCTAATATAAGAATGATTGAACTTTATCATTCAGATTTAATTCAGTTGACCTTGATGACAAATATTTTACGCTTCAGCTTTTTTTTCACATTTACAATTGCTCTCTGAATCATTGACTCAAAACTAAAGGAAAGAAATATACTATAATTACCCAGGTTATAACTTATTTTAAAAGTATGCTTTTAATTTGCTTTAGACACAAGTAGCATCTCAAGAAAGCTTAGGACAGTTAAGAGAAGCTAATAATGCTTCAATAAGAAATCAAATGGAACTCAGAATTAAAGAACTAGAATTTGAACTATCCAGAATGAAATGTTCTCAAGAAGATTTTAATAAAACAGAATTGGAAAAATACAAGCAACTCTACCTAGAAGAATTAAAAGTTCGAATGTCATTGACAAATGAACTGAACAAGTAAGTTAAAACAGAATCATAGAAAATAGATTTAGCTTGTTAATTTGCCTCTAAAGTGTAATTTTTATGGAGCCAGGTTCATGAGATGAGTAGGAAGTGAAAGCCAATTAGATAGTTTAATTTTGGAAAATGATGTTTGTAAAAGAACTTACCTTTGAAATGTTCGTCCAAGACAGTTTGCATCTCTCCTCCTTTTTTTGGTTTTACGTGATTTTATTTTTTTCCCCTTAATATTTTCAGTTAATCTGATCTCCTAGTCTTTAAGCTAATGGTTAGAAGCTTTATAATTTAGACAGCATGTTATTATAAAATTGTTTGTCAGAATTGCCCTAAATAGAAATGAGTTTATTAATATTAGTGAGTTTATTTTTGGAAGAATACATCTGTAACCCAACTGCACATCCTGGCAGCTTGGTAAATTTACTTTTTTGATTGTGATTTTTGTTATTATTACCAAATAGAGGGTGCTTTGAAACAAACTGTTCTTTATAGTTTTTCTACCTTACATAAAAGTATACATGTGAAATACAAAAAGATTCCCCTAGGGGCCGAAAGGCAGTATAATTCCCAAAGTGGCTAAAAAAAGCACCATGGTGGACATGAGGAGGGGCTGGGTGAAAGACAGAAAGGGTAGATTCCACCTCCAGTACCCTGGTAGCTGTGTTATAACCTAATTGGCTCTGGAGCTGTTTTATTTCTTTCTGATCACAACTCTGCCATCTAGCAATTGTTGGTCTAAATTATTCCTCAGTGCCAAATGCTCAATTTCTCTGAGGTAATGAGTGAAATGTGCAAGAGTGGTGAAAGCCAATGCTTGAAAATGTCTTTGAGGGATGGTTTATTTTTATTTTTATTTTAAAGATTTTATGTATTTATTTGACAGAGAGCGAGCGAGTGAGCTCAAGCAGGGGGAGCGGCAGGCAGAGGTTGAGGGAAAAGCAGGGGCTCGATTCCAGGACTCTGGGGTCATGACCTGAGCCGAAGGCAGATGGTTAACTGACTGAGCACCCAGCCCCCTGGGATGGTTTTATATTTTTATATCTCTAAACTGGTTTACTAAATAGAAGTATATGTAATGGCATCCTGGTTTACTAAATATAAGTATGTGTAATGGCATCCTCAAGAATCTTGTTAAGTCCAGCCATTCCAGAAGGCAGCAGGTATTACCTGTTAAGCCATGTGCATCACTAATAGCCATTTCTGTCCCTCCTTAATTTGAATTACTTGTTAGTTAGGAATCCTCTAGAAATATATGTCCTTTAGAGCAATTTTAAACCTATCATTATATATTGTAGGTCTGCTCTGTCACATTTTCAGTGTTAAAACACCGTTTAATGGCACATTCTGTTTACTATTATGGAAACTTTAAAAAAATGCAAGTCACTTAGGAATGATTTGGGGAGAAATGAAATACTAAGCATTGTGTTTTGTAATCTTAACAGGACTAATGAGAAGCTGGCAGAGACCAGTACCAAACTTCTGGTGGAGACACAGCAAAAAAAGTCTTTGATTAATACTATTGCTATGAGCCCTGTCCTAGAATTGCCTTCTGTTAGAAATATGAATAATAGTTCACTGTTCAATAGATATGTTGCTCCGAGAGAAAACCTAGTGATTCCTACCTCAAGCTCACGGCCTACAAAGAATGGCGTTGAGACTTTCTTGACCAAGGTTAGTTATCTTTTTGCCCTTGGGTTTCAGATTTCTGATATAATTTTTGTTTTTAATTTGGTGAAATTCTGAGTTGTTTAACTAACACACACTAAGTAAAAGTCATAATTATATGCGCTAATAAAGAAATGAGACAGAAATTTTACGATTTTTTTTTAGTTCCTGGAGCTCTTACTTTCAAGAGATACCTATTATTAACTTTATTTAGTAAATATAACTAAACTGACATATTTTACTATTTTTAAGATTTTATTTATTTTATTTTATTTTTTTGAAGATTTTATTTATTTATTTGACAGAGGCACAGTGAGAGAGGGAACACAAGCAAGGGCAGTGGGAGAAGGAGAAGCAGACTTCCCTCCAAGCAGGGAGCCCGAAGTGGGGCTTGATCCCAGGACCCTGGGATCATGACCTGAGCCAAAGGCAGCCGCTTAACGACTGAGCCACCCAGGCGCCCCTAAAGATTGTATTATTTTAGAGAGAGAGAGTGCACAAGAGGGAGAGAGAGCATGCGACTTTCAAGCAGATCCCCCCCCCCCCCCGAGCATGGAACCCTACATAGGGCCCAGTCTCATGACCTGTTTTCTCACATGAGAGTACATTTTTAATTGCTTTCTTACTTATAGCATTTTTTTTTACTTATAACACTTCTATTTCACGTTTTACAAAATGTCTTGAGCAGTTGTAGAGCATTTTCTAAATAGCTAAATCAAGCAAATATTTGATTTTTTTTTTTTCCAGAGAGGGAGTGCAAGCAGGGGGTGAGGAGCAGAGGGTAAGCAGGCTCCATGCTCAGTGTGGAGCCCGATGTAGGGCTTAGTCCCACAACCCTGAGATCGTGACCTGAGCCAAAATCAAGATCAGACACTTAACTGTGACTGAGCCACCCAGACGCCCCACAATTTGAATTCTTAAAAAGAAGTTCACATATATCTACCTTGCCATCAGTTGAATGATTGATGACTAAGATGGGAATGATAGGGAGTCTTTAAATAGCAGCTAGTTTCCTTTGTGTCATTGTTATTAAAATATCCATTTCAATGAATGCACATAGGTTTATGGTTTTGATGGTATATTCACGTTCTTATTAATGTAGACAAAAGTAGCATAGGCTTGTGGTAAATGAGGCCTCAATCTTGTTCCTTCATTCGGCATCCTTATTGTCTTGCTCTCTTCCCTTCTAATTTGAGGACTTTCTTTAGTGTTATGCTTGGATGCCTTTAGATTTTTGGTTTGTGATCACATGAAGTTCATATATAACATCCTATGTATATAGCAGTCTATTTTAAGTTGATGGTTACTTAAGTTCAAACACATTTTAAAAACACTACATTTTTACACCCCACCTTGTTTTATTTATTTGATGTCTTAGTTTACATCTTTTTATTTTGTGTATCCCTTAACTAATTACTGTAGATATAATTGATATTACTACTTTTGTCTTTTAACCTTCATACTGGCTTTATAAAAGTGATTGATCTATTACCTCTACTGTATGTTTGCTTTTACCAATAAAACTTTCTTTTTCTTATTTTAAAAGATTTTATTTATTTGAGAGAGAGAGCAGGGGAAGGGTGGAAAAGCAGGCTTCCCACGGAGCAGGGAGCCTGATGTGGGGCTCGATCCCAGGACCCTGGGATCATGACCTGAGCCGAAGGCAGATGCTTAACCGACTGAGCCACCCAGGCGCCCCCCAATAAAACTTTCTTTCATAATTTTTTTACTTCTAGTTATGGCCTTTCCTTTTTTTTTTTTTTTAAGATTTTATTTATTTATTTGACAGAGACAGCCAGAGAGAGAACACAAGCAGGGTAAGTGGGAGAGAGAGAAGCAGGCTTCCTGCTGAGCAGGGAGCCCGATGTGGGGCTCGATCCCAGGACCCTGGGATCATGACCTGAGTGGAAGGCAGACGCTTAATGACTGAGCCACCCAGGCACCCCTCCTTTTTTTTTTATTTTAATTTATTTATGAGAGAGAGAGGGAGCAGAGCAAGCAAGAGAGAACACAAGTGGGAGGGGAGGGCCAGAGGGAAAGGGAGAAGCAGGCTCCCTGAGCAGGGGGCCTAATGTGGGGCTCGATCCTAGGAGGTCCCTTAACCTATCCTCATTTTTAAAATTCTTTTTTTTCTTTTTGGCTTGGAGGATTTCTACTACCCTGTCTTGCAGATCACTGGTCTGTTCTGCAGCTTTCAATCTGCTGTTGATTCCCTCTGGTGTATTTTTCATTTCAGTTATTGTAGTCTTTAGCTCTGATTGGTTCTTCTTTGTATGTTCTCTTTGTTGAAGTTCTCACTGAATCCATCCATTCTCCTCCCAAGTTTGCTGAGCATCTTTATGACCATTACTTTGAACTCTTTATCAGGTAGACTACTTATCTCTGTTTCATTTAGTTATTTTTCTGAAGTGTTGCATTGTTCATTCATTTGGAACATACTCGCCTGTCTCCTCATTTTGGCTGACTTTCTATGTTTGTTTCTGAAGTTGTTCTTTTCAACTTTTTCCCTCTTTAAAGTATGTTGCTTTGAAGAATGAATGTTAGTTATAAAGTCAAGGAAGAAGAAAACATGTCTAAGTGTTGTCTGGTCATTTTTCTTGTTGGAACTGTGGTGGAGTAGGTGGCAGATGACATTGCTCTTCTTTTTCTGAGTTGAGAACACAGGAGTCAGGCAGATGGAGATAAGCTTAGTAACTTTATTAGTAATACATACTAACAAATAGGAGGATATGGTTTAGGTAGGTAGCCACAGCGAGCTTCCCAGTACTTTATCCCAAATTAGGCACTTCCACACACAGTTGTAATGGAAGGAACAAATGTTTGATGCCCATCCCACAAAGATGAGAGCAGACTTGAATTCATGCTACTATGGCAGGCACATCTTTTTAAAGAAGAGATTTGGAACCATGTATGCATTGCTTAGTGCCTTCTCCCAAATTCACCCTTTAGGTAAATCTCCCTTCCTGTCGTGAGGAAGGTAGAGAAAAGTCCTCACATGGAAATGAAGGTTTACCTATAATTTCTGACTTGATTTAAATTCTAATTAAAGTTAATCATGTCTTTTGTACATACCAACTAATGATGAGAGGTTGGACAGAGCATGCTAGATGGTAAAGAGAAATCTGTTGTGCGTTTTAAATTTTGCTATAAATAACCCACAACATAGGTAACTCATTTGTTGATTGATTTGGATAAACAAAGTTTTATTTGAAGGAAATGAATAATTCTTTCAAGGAAGAATTTCCTCAGTTTCAGGTTCTTTGGTTCGACTAAAGATTTTCTCCTTCAAGTTCCTTGTCCTTTGGTTAAAAAAATTTATGCTTATAAATTGCACATGTTGACTGTTACTAAAAGGAGTTAAGATAACTTCTGTTCCTTTCTTTTTGTTCATGACTTTAAAATTTATACTTTAGTTAGAAAGCTATTTTGTGCCTAATGCCTGAACATTATTGAGCCACATGACAAAGTTTTATGTATTCATATTCTCTGAGTTATAGTTAAAAATGCATGCATTGTTCCTGAATATGAGGAAGTAACTGGCATAAAACTCTAGGCTCAGTAAGACCTAAACCACATTCCTGGCTTGCAGCTAGGTGGTTTTTTGACCTCAGGCAAACTGCAATCTCTCTGGGGCCTTTTTGTCTCTTATGTAAAATTAGGGACTTTGACGAAGTGAGTGACTTTTATACCTTTGGAAAAACTTTTTTCCCAAAGAATAGAACTTGAATTTTTTTTTTTTTTTGCATTAAACTGTATTATATAAAACAGAGACAGGTAGAGCTGTTTAGCTAAAGGAGAGATGAGACTACACCTGTAGACTTCCTTGTCCCTCAATCCTGCTTTGTCCCCAGTGGAACGTTAGATTACTATGGGCATAGTTTGAAAACTAACAGTTATGAGAAAATCCTTCTAGTTAATAATTCTTCAAATTAAAATTTGCTGATACATTGGTACATTGTTTTTCTGTGTATAATTTTCTTACCCGCCTATATTTTTGATAAATGGAAAAGTATAAATAAAATTGCAGATGTGTTCTATTTATTAATGGACTTCAAGCTATTTCTACGAAGCACAATTCTTACCTTGAAATAAACAAAGGTCACAGAAGTAAATATTTAGGAAAAGAGCTTTTGGGGAAAAGATAATAACATTACATTGGTAGTTCCTTAAGTCACGTCATATGAAAAAGTAGTTTATATTTTACATAGTATTTGTTAATGGTATTATAAAATTGCTTCAATAAAAGTTTCTCCCATCAAGTGGTATTGAGTTATTAATTTTACAAGGCCTGTCTAGTAATGTTGTCAGATTATTCGTTTTATAAATCCTGAATATAATGTTACTGTCAAAAAGTGTTGTGGTTCCTCAAAAAATTAAAAATAGAAATATGATACAATTCAATACTTCCACTACTGAGTATTTACCCAAAGAAAATGAAAACACTAATTCGAAAAGTTGTATGCACCCCTGTGTTTTTTGAAACATTATTTACAATAACGAGAGTATGGAAGCAACCTCAGTGTCCATCAATAGACGAATGGATAAAGAAGATGTGTTATATGTATATAATGAAATATTACTCAGCTATAAAAAAGAATGGGATCTTGCCATTTGTGACAACATTGGTAGACCCAGTATTTTGCTAAGTGAAATAACTCAGAGAAAGGCAAATACCATATGATTTCACTTATGCATGGAATCTAAAAAACTAAACTACTAATAGCCTAGTTCGACTTAATTTCTCTATCTTCTGGAAGCCTTACCCATAACATTAAATAATCCATTAACACGTGTTTCGTACATTGCAGGTACTATATACTATATCCTCACAATAAAATAAGCTAGAACAAAAATGTTATTAAGAAAAACATAAGAGAAAAGACACTCCAATGCAGTATCAAAAAAAGTCCATGTGTAAGTAGAGTAGACCTGTACCGTTCAAACACACGTTGGTCAAGGATCAACTGTATATTACAAGTATTCCCATCTAGAATGTTCTTCCTTAGACCTTTCTTATAAAAGGTATCCTTTCATTCAATGCCCAAAATGGGGTCTAAAGTAGGGTACTGAGGGGTGCCTTGGTGGCTCAGTCAGTTAAGTGTCTGTCTTCAGCTCAGGTATGATTCCAGGGTCCTGGGACAGAGCCCCACTTCAGGCTCTCTGCTCAGTGAGAGTCTGCTACACCCTCTCCCTCGGCCCTTCCCCCCACTCGTGCACTCTCTCTCTCTCTAGCTCTCATTCTCAAATACATAAAACTGCTGTAAACATTGGGATGCAGGTGCCCCTTCGGATCACTACATTTGTATCTTTGGGGTAAATCCTAGTAGTGCAATTGCTGGGTCATTGGGTAGCTCTATTTTCAAGTTTTTGAGGAACCTCCATACTGTTTTCCAGAGTGGCTGTCCCAGCTTGCATTCCCACCAGCAGTGTAAGAGGGTTCCCCGTTGTCTGCATCCCTGCCAACATCTGTTGTTTCCTGACTTGTTCATTTTAGCCATTCCAGCAGGTGTGAGCTGATATCTCATTGTGGTTTTGATGTGTATTTATTTCCCTGATGCCGAGTGATGTTGGGCATTTTTTCAAGTGTCTGTTGACCGTTTGAATGTCTTCTTTGGAGAAATGTCTGTTCACGTCTTCCATCCGTTTCTTGACTGGATTATTTGTTCTTTGGGTGTTGAGTTTGATAAGTTCTTTCTATATAGAGTTTGCATACTAGCCCTTTATCTGACATGTCATTTGCAAATATCTTCTCCCATTCTGTCAGTCGTCTTTTGTTTTTGTCGACCGCTTCCTTTGCTGTGCAAAAGCTTTTTATCTTGATGAAGTCTTTGTTTCCCTTGCCTTTGGAGATGTGTCTAGCAAGAAGTTGCTGTGGCCCAGGTCACAGAAGTTGCTGCCTGTGTTCTCCTCCAGGAGTTTGATGGGTTCCTGTCTCACATTTAGGTCTTACATCCATTTTGAGTCCATTTTTGTGTATGGTGTAAGAAAATGGTCCAGTTTCATTCTTCTGCGTGTGGCTGTCCACTTTTCCCAACACCATTTGTTGAAGGGACTGTCTTTTTTCCCTTGGCTGTTCTTTCCTGCTTTGTCGAAGATTAGTTGACCATAGAGTTGAGGGTCCGTTTCTGGGTTCTCTGTTCTGTTTCATTGGCCCATGTGTCTGTTTTTGTGCCAGTACCATACTGTCTTGATGATTACAGCTTTGTCATAGAATTTGAGGTCCGGAATTGTGATGCCACCAGCTTTGGTTTTCTTTTTCAACATTCCTTTGGCTATTCGGGGTCTTTCCTGGTTCCGTACAAATTTTAGGATGATGTGTTCCAGCTCTGTGAAACAAGTTGATGGTATTTTGATAGAGATTGCATTGAATGCACAGATTGCTCTGGGTAGCGGTAGCATAGACATTTTAACAAATTTGTTCTTCCAATCCATGAGCATGGAGCGTTTTTCCATTTCTTTGTGTCTTCCTCAGTTTCTCTCATGAGTTTTCTATAGTTTTCATAGTACAGATCCTTTGCCTCTTTGGTTAGGTTGATTCCTAGGTATCTTATGGTTTTTGGTGCAATTGTAAATGGGTTCGACTCCTTAATTTCTCTTTCTTCTGTCTCATTGTTAGTGTATAGAAATGCAACTGATTTCTGTGCATTGATTTTATATCCTGCCACTTTGCTGAAATCCTGTATGAGTTCTAGCAATTTGGGGGTGGAGTCTTTTGGGTTTCCCACCTAGAGTATTATGTCACCTGCAAAGAGTGAGAGTTTGACTTCTTCTTTGCCAATTCTGATACGATTTATTTCTTTTCATTGTCTGATTGCTGAGGCTAGGACTTCTAGTACTATGTTGGACAGCAGTGGTGAGAGTGGACATCCCTGCCGTGTTCCTGACCTTAGGGGAAAAGCTCGCAGGTTTACCCCATTGAGAATGATATATGCTGTGGGCTTTTCATACATGGCTTTTATGGTATTGAGGTATGTGCCCTCCATCCCTGCACCGTTATGAGTTTTAATCAAGAAAGCATGCTGTACTTTGTCAAATGCTTTTTCTGCATCCATTGAGGGGATCATATGGTTCTTGTCCTTTCTTTTATTAATGTAGCGTATCACGATGATTGATTTGCAGATGTTGAACCACCTTTGCAACCCAGGAATAAGTCCCACTAGGTTGGGGTGAATAATCCTCTTAATGTACTGTTGGCTCCTATTGGCGAGTATGTTGATGAGAATTTTTGCATCCGTGTTCATCAGGGATATTGGTCTGTAATTCTCCTTTTTGGTGGGGTCTTTGTCTGGTTTTGGGATCAAGGTAATGCTGGCCTCATAGAAAGAGTTTGGAAGATTTCCTTCCATTTCTATTTTTTGAAACAGCTTCAGAAGAATAGGCATTAATTCCTCTTTAAGTGTTTGTTAGAACTCCCCAGGGAAGCCATCCGGCCCTGGAGTTTTGTTTCTTGCGAGATTTTTGATTACTGCTTCAATTTCCTTGCTGGTTGTGGGTCTGTTCGGGTTTTCTGTTTCTTCCTGTTTCAGTTTTGGTAGTTTCTACCTCTCTAGGAATGCATCCATTTCTTCCAGATTGCCTAGTTGGTTGGCGTATCGTCGTTCCTAATATGTTCTTAAAATTGTTTGTATTTCCTTGGTGTTGGTTGTGATCTCTCCTCTTTCATTCAGGATTTTATTTATTTGGATCCTTTCTCTTTTCTTTTTGCTAAGTCTGGCCAGGGGTTTATCGATCCCATTAATTCTTTCAAAGAGCCAGCTCCTAGTTTCGTTGCTGTGTTCTACTGTTCTTTTGGTTTCTATTTCATTGATTTCTGCTCTGATCGTTATTAATTCTCTTCTCCTGCTGGGTTTCGGCTTTATTTGCTGTTCTTTCTCCAGCTCCTTTAGGTGTAAGGTTAGGTTGTGTATTTAGGACCTTTCTTGTTTCTTGAGAAAGGCTGTTGTTGCTCTCTACTTCCCTCCCCGGACTGCCTTTGCTGCATCCCAAAGGCTTTGAACAGTTGTGTTTTCATTTTCCTTTGTTCCCATGAATTCTTTTAATTCTTCTTTAATTTCCTGGTTGACCCATTCATTCTTTAATAGGATGCTCTTACATTCCATGTATTTGAGTTCTTTCCGAATTTCCTCTTGTGATTGAGTTCAAGTTTCAAGGCGTTGTGGTCTGAAACTCTGCAGGGAATGATCCCCTACTTTTGGTACCGGTTGAGACCTGATTTGTGACCCAGTATGTGATGTCTTCTGGAGAAAGTTCCATGTGCACTCGAGAAGAATGTGTATTCTGTGGCTTTAGGTTGGAATGCTCTGAATCTATCAGTGAAGTGCATCTGGTCCAGTGTCGACCTCAGAGAGTCGTGGACCTGGGGCGGTGAAGGAACTGAGGAAAAGAGATGCCAGTTTTGCGAGGCACAGGGGACCCCGAGCAATCAGCCCAAGGTCCCGAGGTTTATTTTCCATAATCTTATATACCTTCTACAGCGCTATAGATCTCTAATGATTTACAGCATGGGCTTAGTAAGGCACATTCTTCCATGTACATAGGATTAGTCCCGCGTGTATGATAAGAATCTTTAAAGCAGGACAAGGGAACAAAGAGGGGAGTGCACAGTGTGCTATTTACAGGGCAAGGGAACCAAGAGGGGAGTGCACAGTGTGCTGTTTACAGGTGGCTTCCTATCTACAAAACATCTTCTGCTGCGTACTTTAGAACAGACCACACACGTCCCAAGGGCAATTCACTCTGATCCTTTCGGCTTATTTTTAACCCAGCAAATCGAGTTTTCTCAGAGATCTCGGAGTCTGAACGAACATGCACCAGTGGTTGTTGTGGAGGTCTGTTTCCCACAGTCCAGTGTGTCATTCACTGTTATTATTGTATCATCATCAATGTGTTTCTTTAATTTTATTATTAATTGGTTTATGTCATTGGCTGCTCCCATGTTAGGGGCACACATATTTACAATTGTTAGATCTTCTTGTTGGATAGACCCCTTTAAGTCATTATGATAGTGTCCTTCCTCATCTCTTATTACAGTCTTTGGTCTAAAATCTAATTTGTCTGGTACAAGGATTGCTACCCCAGCTTTCTTTTGATGTCCATTAGCATGATAAATGGTTTTCCACTCCCTCACTTTCAATCTGGAGGTGTCCTTGGGTCTAAAATGAGTCTCTTGCAGACAGCATATCGATGGGTCTTGCTTTTTTATCCAATCTGATACCCTGCATCTTTTGATTGGGGCATTTGGCCCATTTACATTCAGGGTAACTATTGAAAGATACGAATTTAGTGCCATTGTACTATCTGTAACGTCACTGTTTCTGTACATTGTCGCTGTTCCTTTCTGGTCTGTGTTACTTTGGGGCTCTCTCTGCGTAAAGGATCCCCTTTAATATTTCTTGCAGGGCTGGGTTAGTGATCACAAATGTTTTAGTTTCTGTTTGTCCTGGAAACTCTTTCTCTCTCCTTCAAGCTTGAATGACAGCCTTGCTGGATAAATACAGTACTCTTGGCTGCATATTTTTCTCGTTTAGCACCCTGAATATATCATGCCAGTCCTTTCTGGCCTGCCAGGTCTCTGTGGTTAGGTCTGCTGCCAGTCTAATGTTTCTACCCTTGTCGGTTAAGGACCTCTTGTGCTGAGCTGCTTTCAGGATTTTCTCTTTGTCTCTGAAATTTGCAGGCTTCACTACTCTATGTTGAGGTGTGGACCTGTTTTTATTGATGTTGAAGGGGGTTGGGGTTTCTGTGCCTCCTGGATTTGAATGCCTGTTTCCTTCCCCAGATTAGGGAGGTTCTCTGCTATAATTTCTCAAATATACCTTCTGCCACCCCCCCCTTTCCTCTTCTTCTGGGATCCCAATTATTCTACTATTGTTCCACTTTATGGTATCACTTATCTCCTGAATTCTCACCTCATGATCCAGTAGTTGTTTATCTCTCTTTTTTTCTCAGTTTCTTTATTCTCCATCATTTTTTAAATTTTTTTAAATTTTTTAAAAAGATTTTATTTATTTATTTGACAGAGAGAGACACTGCAAGAGAGGGAACACAAGCAGGGGGCATGGGAGAGGAAGAAGCAGGCTTTCCGCTGTACAGAGAGCCCGACGCGGGGCTCGATCCCAGGACCATGGGATCATGACCTGAGCCAAAAGCAGACACTTAACGACTGAGCCACCCAGGTGCCCCTATACTCCATCATTTTATTTTGTCTTCTGCATCACTACTTCTCCTTTCTGCCTCATTTATCATAGCAGAGCCTCCAATTTTTTTTTTTATTTTAAATACATAATTTTTATTAAGTATAGCTCAGTCCGTCTGGAAAAGATAAGTAAATAATGTTTTATTGGGGCGCCTGGGTGCCTCAGTCATTACGCATCTGCCTTCGGCTCAGGTCATGATCCCAGGGTCCTGGGATCGAGCCCCGCATTGGGCTCCCTGCTCTGCGGGCGCCTGCTTCTCCCTCTGCCCCTCCCCCTGCTTGTGTCCCCTCTCTCGCTGGTCTCTCTGTCAAATAAATAAATAAAATCTTTAAAA
This sequence comes from Mirounga angustirostris, assembly GCF_029215605.1. Classification (NCBI taxonomy): domain Eukaryota; kingdom Metazoa; phylum Chordata; class Mammalia; order Carnivora; family Phocidae; genus Mirounga; species Mirounga angustirostris. Next base: position 60,479 of record NW_026991846.1, read on the forward strand.
AAATAATGTTTCATTTCACCATTACCCATATGTATATGATAAATTTTTTAAAATTTCATTTTATTTTAAAGAACATATTTATTTATTTGCCACAGAGACAGAGATAGTGAGAGAGAGAGCACAGAGAGGGAGAAGCAGACTCCCCGCTGAGCAAGGAGCCCATGGGTTCGATCCCAAGACCCTGGGATTATGACCTGAGCCGAACGCGGCCGCTTAACCAACTGAGCCACCCAGGCACTCCTGAAATTTCTCTTCAGTTAGCTGACATATGATATATCATTAGTTTCAGATGTAGTGTTCAGTTAATCATCAGTTGTATATAACACCCAGTGCTCTGCACATCACGTGCCCTCCTTCATGCCCATCCCCCCACCCACCTCCCCTCCAGCAAACCTCAGTTTGTTTCCTATAGTTAAGAGTCTCTCATGGTTTGTTTCCCTCTCTGGTTTCTTCCCATTTTAGTTTTCTCTCCCTTCCCCTACGATTCTCTGCACTTTTTCTTATATTTCACATATGTATGAAACCATATGATAATTGTCTTTCTCTGATTGACTTTTCTCTCCGCATAATACCCTCCATTTCCATCCACGTCAATGTAAATTGTAAGATTTCATCCTTTTGATGGCGTAGTAATATTCCATTGTATGTATATATACCACATCTTCTTTATCCATTCATCTGTCGATGGACATTTGGGCTGTTTCCACAGTTTGGCTATTGTGGATATTGCTGCTATAAAAATTGGTGTCCAGGTGCGCCTTCTGATCACTACATTCGCATCTTTGGGGTAAAGACCTTGTAGTACAATTACTGGGTCATTGGGTAGCTCTATTTTTAACTTCTTGAGGAACCTCCATACTGTAGAGCCTCCATTTTTTACTGCATCTCATTAATAGCCTTTTGATTTCGATTTGTTAAGCTTTTAGTTCTTTTATTTCTCCAGAAAGGCATTCTGTAGTGTCTTCTGTGCTTTTTCAAGCCCAGCTAGCATCTTTATAATTGTTATTCCAAGCTCTAATTCCAACATCCTACTTTTATCCATACTGATTAGGTCCCTGTCAGTCAGTACTGTCTCTTGTTCTCTTATTTGAGGTGAGTTTTCCCATCTAGTCATTCTGTCTAGAGAAGAATAGATGAATGAGAGAACGAAATACTAAAATAGCAACAACGACCCCAGAGAAATCTACTCTTAACAAATCAGAGGAGACCTGAAACCAAAAAAATAGATAAGAATTAAAGGCGAAAGAGAATATAATCAGACAGGTGATGAGAACAGAGCAATACAGTAGATTCTGGGTATATTTTGGTCTGTTTGTTAGAAGAAACTACACCCCAAAATTGTAAAGAAAGAAAAACTTCTGTATATGCAAAAATAAAATTAAATACAATGAAAGTATAGAATGTAATTATAAAAATGAACATTGAAAAAGTTTTAAAAAACGAGTTGATAAAATAAGAAATTGGTTGAAAAGGAAAACAAAAATTACAATTGAGAGATTGAGGAATCATGAGAAAAAGCCATGAATTCTATATAGTATTTTCCTCTAGTGCTGGAGTTTTGCATTTCTGTGTGATCGGTAAACTTGGTCTTAGCCGGATGTTCTTGCTGATTTTCTGGAGGACAGGCCTGTGGTGCTGATTCTCAGGAGTCTTTGCTCCAGCAGTACTGCACTGCCCTTGCCAGGGGGCCAGGCTAAGTCCGGGCCTCGGGATTGCTCTATGTGGCTTTTGTTCCCTGAAGGCTTTCCACACCACTTTATAGGATGAGAATGAAAATGTCAGCCTCCCAGTGTCCAGCCCGGGAGCTGAAAGCTGGCACCCTCCACTCCTCAGTGTGCCCTCATGGAGAAGCTGTCAATCACTCTCGCCTCCCTGGTTTCTGTCTGCATTCTGTGTACACCCAGCCTGTGACTGAACATTTTTATCTCAGCCATGCAACCCCCTTTGGAGTTTCCAAACTTTGCAGTCTCCTGTGGCATGCATTCGTGCCACTCCTCCTGGGAGAGGGAGGGAGGTCTTGCCCTGGTTCTGCCACTTGTATGGCCCCTGCTCTGAGAGCGGTCGCCCAACTGGCTGCAGTTTGTGGTTTATGGCAACACTGAGCTGAAAGCCCCCTCCTCAGCTCTCTGATTGCAGCCGGCTTCACTGCTCAAATGCCTGGGAACTCTCCCATACTCAGGCACCCCCATTCTTTCTGTGACCCTGGGGATCCTGAGATAAGGCCGTCCCACCTAGGATTCCACCCTGCTTCTGCACCTGAGTGCCTTTCAAGCAGGATGTCCCTCACCGGAGCAGACTTCTACAAGTTCTGATTTGCACACCACTGCTTTATCACTTTCTGATAGCTGGCTTATGGAGGCTCCCTCCCCCCCACGGTTTATCTTCCTATGGATCACCGCCGATTCGCTTCTCCACACCTCCTACCTTGTAGAAAGTGGTCGCTTTCCTATTTGTAGAATTGCAACAGTTCTTTTCTTAGATCTCAGGTTGAGTTCACAGGTCTTCAGAATGATTTGAAAGCTATCCAGCTGAATTCCAGGGACCGGACAAAACTACGGTCCTCTACTCCTCCGCCATCTTCCTCTTCTTCCAGAAAGTATGTATATTCAATAGACCAATATTAATTGTACTTTTTATCAGATTCATCTAAATAGCATTACATATGTTTCTTCTCAGTTACCTAAGATTAAAATAAGTAGGGATTTATTTTATTTATGTCATTATCTTTCTATTTCAGCAATCCCTAACTTAGTTTTAGTCTCTAAAAGTGTTATTTAAAGACCACATTTCATAAGCTATATATAGTTCCTACAATAATGTCTCTTGTTTAACTTGAACATTATAAATAATATTTGACTTATTTCAGATGGACATATCTCAGCAGGAGATGGAAAGGAATATAACTAGAGAACTAGAAGGTATGTTGCCAAATTTATGAATTAAGATGGTCATTGATTTCTGAAATAAACTATGAATAGTAAATGGCATCCCTTTCCATGGTTTGGATAATAGGTACTACATTAATTTTTTTAAATATATAGCCAATAAAAAATGTAAAGCATTAACATAATGATGAACTTACTTATTCCTCATTTAGTCATCGTGTTCATTCAGACTTTAAAAAATATCCAAATGTCTATGTATCTATTATTATTTCTGGCTATAATCTTCCTTCACTTCTGCCATTCCTATGGAACCGTCAACCTGAATATGTGGGCTTTCTCAAATTCTTGTTTCTGCTAGTGGTATAAGACCAAAAAACTCAGACTTGTCTTAGTAATAGTTAAGCAACTATAGTCCATATAGCTGTCACTTGACAGGTGATATTTAAATCTCCAGTCATTGGTTTACCTTTTGCCATTGAATAAAATTCCAAGTTCCTTATATGGAATAAAAACACCCAAGTCAATTTGGTTCTTGCCAGATTATTCAGCCTTCTCTGTCGCTACTTACCCTACTCTGTTGCTTTGCTCTAGCACCTCTTCAGCGTAGACTACTTGCAATTCCACAAGTGTTCTTCCTCACTCTTTGTATATGTTCTTTGTATATGTGTCTTCCCTCCACCTGGCCCACTTTTTCCTTGTACTTCAGGTATCAACTTACATATCACCTCCACCAAAAAGCAGGCAGTATTGATAGAAAACTAGGATGTCCCTTTTGTGTGTTCTTATAGTGTCTTGTTTTATACCTGTCATGGTATATTCAACTCTAAAATTGCCTGTTTGATTTTTCAGTTTCTAGTATATGATTGTTCAGGGGTGGGCTCTGTCATCATCTTGTAATTTCATCTTGTAATGAGAAAACTAGAAGCTCTGATATTTATCCACAATAGCAATTAACTCACTGGGCAACCATGAGCAAAATATATTTAAAAGTAATCTTGTATTTTATATTGTAGTTCTATGTAGATGTTTTTCATTCTTTTTAACACTCATAAGGCTTCAACTTTGTTTTTTACTAACTTGTAGTTAACTACAAAGTATTTTAGATAAAGAATGTAATTCTTTTTCTTTTCAGCTGCTGCTGAATTTGAATCAGACTCATGGTGTATGACCTCCTCTTTAGAATCTACTTATGAATCACATGTAAATGACGATCTACTAGTGAAATCTTCAAAAGAATATTTACAGATTTTGAAGAAAAATTATATGTTCTGAAAGACAAACATTAAAAATTTATTTACTGGATGTTTGTATAACATCTTAATTGTGTCCTACTAAACATATCGTGTGAAAATCTTGAATAAAGGAAAATAGTTCTGGATCATGTGTGTAATGAAAGTTTATATAATATTTTAAGCTATGTTTCTTGGCACCTAATTAACTTTTAAGCAGGTTTTATACATGGAGACCAGCACTGTTGGGTTTTACATGCTTCAAGCTGCCCAAATACCAGCTTTTTAAACAGCACCCAACCAACCAAATTGTCATTAGTACTTCAGGGGTGTTAATTGATAGCCTTTTAGTATTTTCCAGTTTATATTACTACATATGGACCTGGAGATTTACACAGACATCATTTTGATATATTGCTGCTAAGGCTATTGTCAATGTTTGTATGTATTACAATTTTTATAGTGCCATAAAACCTATGTATAATTTTAATTTTAAGTACTGATTCATAGCTCTTTCCTCATGGTGAAATAAGATTTGCCTAAAACTTTTCACCTTTTCTGTTTATTTTTGATTTACTTTTTGAAGACAGTCTTAAAATTAGAGAAAAGAAAAATTAGAGAAAGAGAAAAGAACGTTTTCCCCCAGAACCATTTGCAAGTAAATTGTTAGATTATGCCTGATTGCCATAGCATTTATATCCTACAAATCAGTACATTCCACATGACTACTGTACAACCCTGACAAGTGACAAAACTTAAAAATATGACCCTGACAATCAGACAATTAGCTCTAATACAATTAACCCTTGAATAATGTGGGGGTTAGGGGCACTGACCCATTGCAGTCAGAAATACGTGAATAACTTTTGACTCCCCAACTTTTGACTTTACTAATAATCTGCTGTTGACCAGAAAACTTACTGGTACCAGAACAGTCAATGAAACTGTGTTTTGTGTGTTATATGTATTCCATATTATATTCTTCCAATAAAGTAAGCTAGAGAAAAGAAAATGTTATTTAAATCATAAGAGAAAATACATTTACAGTACTATCATGTATTTATTGAAAGCATCTGCATATAAGTGCACCCATTCAAACCATGTCAACTATACATTCTATCATTTTTTTTTTAAAGATTTTATTTATTTGACAGTGAGAGCACAAGTAGGCAGAGCGGCAGGCAGAGGGAGAGGGAGAAGCAGGCTCCCCACTGAGCAGAGAGCCCGACATGGGGCTCGATCCCAGGACCCTGGAATCATGACCTGAGCTGAAGGCAGACGCTTAACCAACTGAGCCACCCAGGCACCCTGTACATTCTATCATTTAATCCTCATATTTCTAAGTTTTGTCACTTGTCTGTAATATCCTATACGCAAGGAAGGTCCTGTTCAGAGCCATGTATTTAATTCAGATGTTGTGTCTCTTAGTTCCTTCAGTTTAGAATCGTTCCTTAGTCTTTCCTTAATTTTCACAACTTTTAATCTTTTAAACAGTTAATTCCAGTAATGTAGAATGTCTTTCAATGTGGGTTTTTCTTATGTCTCCTTATGATAAAATTCAGATCAGGGACGCCTGGGTGGCTCAGTTGGTTAAGCAACTGCCTTCGGCTCAGGTCATGATCCTGGTGTCCTGGGATCAAGTCCTGCATCAGGCTCCCTGCTCAGTGGGAAACCTGCTTCTCCCTCTGCCTGCCGCTCCCCCTGCTTGTGTTTTCTCTCTCTCTCTGACAAATTACAAAAAAGAAAAAAACAACACCAAGAAAAAAACAACTTTAAAAAAGTTCAGATCAGGGGAGCCTGGGTGGCTCAGATGGTTAAGCATCTGCCTTCGGCTCAGGTCATGATCCCAGGGTCCTGATATCGAGTCCCACATCGGGCTCCCTGCTCCTTGGGAGCCTGCTTCTCCCCCCCCTCCTCTGTCTCTCATGAATAAATAAATAAAATCTTTTTAAAAAAATCATTTCATACATTTTTAGCAAGAGTATGAAGTGGTCCTCTACTCTTCTCATTGCATCCTATCATGAGACCTACAATTTTGATTTGTCCCATTGTTGGTCATGTTAGCATTGATCCTGGAGGTAATATCTGCCAGGTTTCTCCTCTGGAATGTTAACTTTCCACTTTATAATTAATTAGTATTTTGGGGGAAGTACTTTGAGACATGTAAATATCTCCTTTCTCAGACACCCTGTGCCAGGCCACGTCTTCTGCAGATGATTGACTGCCCCCACAGGCTCTGAAAACCCATGCTGGGCTGTTCTTTCCCTTCAGTCTGCAATAGCACATTCTATGTTGTTGTCCTTTCAGGGGTGTTCCAACACTGTGCAGGGTGGCTCTCCCACTTTTATGCCTTCCCCATTCTATCCAGGCTCCAACACCTCACTCAGGGCCACCACAGATCCCTGTTTCTGTTTCTATGCTTTTGAACTGAAAATGTGGAAATAGAAAGAATAAAGGGGGAAAGGCTCCATAGGTCTTTTATAATCAACTTGTCAAGCTTTACAAAGCAATGATTCTGATTAGAATTGCATTGAATCTATAGATAGTTTATAGGGAAAAGACATAATACTGAGTTTTCCTAACAGTATTTTAATTGATTAACTCTCAATGTTTAAAAAATTTCTTATAAAGGTCCTGCAGATATTTTTTAGATTTATTCCCAGTTATTTAATATTTTGACCCCATTATAAATGTTATTTTAAAAAATCAATTTCATTTCCTGTTTGTTGCTAGCTTATAGAAATAAAATTACTTTGCATATTGAGCTTAGATTCACCTATCTTGCTAAACTGTCTTATTTTATTGTTTCCCACAATTCTGGAGGCTGGGAAGTCCAAAATCAAGGCACTGGCAGATTCAGTGTCCAGTGAGGGCCGGCTTCCTGGTTCATGGATGCTGGTCTTCCTCTGTTTCCTCATAAGGCACAGGGCCACGGGAGCTCTCTCAGGTATCCTTTATTTATAAGGGCACTAATCCCATTCATGAGGGCTCCACCTTCATGACTTAATCACTTCCCAAAGCCCCCACCTCCAAATATTATTACATTGAACATTAAGACCTAATACATGAATTTGGGAGTGGGGGGAACAAATATTCAGTCTATAGCAAGGCTGTTCCTTGTTCCTGGCCATGTAAGCCTCCACAATATGGCTGCTTGCTTCATGAGGCCAACAAGGAGAATTTCACTGCAGAGAGGCCTCAGTCCTCTTTTAAGGGCTTCACCTGCTTAAATCAGGCTTACACAGAATAATCCCCTTCTGATTAACTCAAAATTAACAATTGTATCTGCAAAATTCCGTTACATTTGCCATTTTCTAATGGCTAGAGTCAAGTCACAGATCTTGGCTACACTTAAGGGAAAAGGATTATAAAAGCTGAGAACACCACAGGGCATTTATTATGGGGTCACCTAGGGTCTTTCTGTTACAAATATATTAACAAAGTTCCCTTATACTACTAGTTTTCTAAGTTTTATCATGAATGTTGAAAGATAATAGATGTTTGTTTTGCATATATTGAGATAATTTTTTAAAAATTTGTCAATGTGGTGAATTACATTATGTGCTCATGTGAAACCAGCCTTGCGTTTCTTAGGTAAACTGAATTTAGTTGTGATTTCATTCGTCTGTTGCATACATTGCCACTCTTGATATGATGATATCTTGGTGAGGGTTTTCTTCTCTCTGTTCATGGATAATGATAATGCAAGGAGTTTTGAATACTTTTAACTCAATTTGCATGGCTCCAAACTAATGTGTATTGTTGCTTTGTGTTTTAATTCTCTCTTGTATCTTTAAAAAATACTCGACATTTTTATAGCTTTTATATGATACTGTCAGCGTCCATTTAAACTGAACTACATATTTATTTTTTTTCCCTGTCCTCTTGCATCTCAGAATTTCTATTTGGGATTATTTTTCTTCCATTTGTTTATGTACATTCTTTAAAATTTTCATGAGTGAGAACTGCCAGGTAATGAATCTCTGTTTAAAATGTCTTTATTGGGCTCCTGGGTGGCTCAGTTGATTAAGTGTCTGCCTTTGGCTCAGGTCAGGATCCCAGGGTCCTGGGATTGAGCCCCACTTCAGGCTCACTGCTCAGCATGGAGTCTGCTTCTCCCTCTCTCCCTGCCCCTCCACCCACTTGTTCTCCCTCTCTCGCTCCTTCTCTCTCACTCTCTTCCAAATAAATAAAATCTTTAAAAAATAAATAACAATGTCTTTATTTCCTCTTACTCTTGATATACATTTTCACAGCATAGAGAATCCTAGGTGAATAGTTATTTTCTTTGATCCTACAGAAAATGTCATTCCACTGCCCTTTGTCTTTCATAATTGCTCTTTAGAAAATAGCTGTTTGCCTGTTTCTCCTTTGAACATAATCTGTTCCCCACTCTGCTCCTTTTCCCCACAGTTTTTGGTGGCTTTAAAGATTTTACTCTTGGGGGGGAGAAAAGAATTCTTTTTCTTTGTGTGTTTACTGCAGTTACGCTATTATGGGTCTAGATTTGGATGTCTTGCTATTTATCTTAATATTCATAATGTTCCATAATGAGAATTCCATTTACAAGAGCTCCAAAAACCATAATATACCTAGGCATAAACCTAACCAAACAGGTAAAGGATCTATACTCTAGAAACTACAGAACACTTATGAAAGAAATTGAGGAAGACACAAAGAGATGGAAAAACATTCCATGCTCATGGATTGGAAAGATAAATATCGTTAAAATGTCTATGCTACCCAGAGCAATTTAAACTTTCAATGCAATCCCTTTCTAAATACCATTGACATTTTTCACAGAGCTGGAACAAATAATCCTAAAATTGCTATGGAACAGAAAAGACCCCGAATTGCCAGGGGAATGTTCAAAAAGAAAACCAAAGCTGGAGGTATCACAATGCCTGACTTCAAGCTATATAACAAAGCTGTAGTTAAGACAGTATGGTATTGGCACAAAAACAGACACATAGATCAATGGAACAGAGTAGAGACCCCAGAAATGGACTCTCACCTCTACGGTCAACTAATCGTCGACAAAGCAGGAAAGAACATCGAATGGGAAAAAAAAGACAGTCTCTTCAATAAATGGGGCTGGGAAAACTCGACAACCACATGCAGAAGAATGAAACCAGACCATCCTCTTACTCCATACACAAAGATAAAATGGGTGAAAGACCTCAATGTGAGACAGGAATCCATTAAATCCTAGAGGAGAACATAGGCAATAACCTCTTTGACACTGGCCACAAGAACTTTTTCAAGTCACGTCTCTAAAGGCAGGAGAAACAAAAGCAAAAATGAACGTTTGGGACTTCATCAAGATAAAAAAGCTTTTGCTCATCAAAGGAAGCAGTCAACAAAACTAAGAGGCAATCCAGAGAATGGGAGCAGATATTTGCAAATGACATTTCAGATAACGGGCTGATATCCAAGATCTATAAAGAACTTCTCAAACTCAACACCCAAAAAACAAACCAGTCAAGAAATGGGCAGGGGCGCCTGGGTGGCTCAGTCGTTAAGCGTCTGCCTTCTGCCTTCGGCTCAGGTCATGATCCCAGGGTCCTGGGATCGAGTCCCACATCAGGCTCCCTGCTCGGCAGGAAGCCTGCTTCTCCCTCTCCCACTCCCCCTGCTTGTGTTCCTGCTCTCGCTATCGCTCTCTCTTTCAAATAAATAAATAAAAATCTTTAAAAAAAAAAAAAAAGAAATGGGCAGAAGATATGAAAAGACACTTCTCTGAAGAAGACATACAAATGGCTAAGAGACACATAAAAAAAGTTCAACATCGCTAGCCATCAGGGAAATCCAAATCAAAACCACATTGAGATACCACCTTACACCAGTTAGAATGGCCAAAATTAACGAGACAGGAAACAAGTGTTGGCAAAGTTGTGGAAAAGGGGGAACCCTCTTGCACTGTTGGTGGGAATGCAAGCTTGTACAGCCACTCTGGAAAACAGTATGGAGGTTCCTCAAGACATTAAAAATAGAGCTACCCTATGACCCAGCAATTGCACTACTAGGTATTTAGCCCAAAGATACGTAGGCAGTAAAAAGAAGGGGCACATGCACCCCATAGTTCATAGCAGCAATGTCCACAATAGCCAAACTGTGGAAGGAACTGAGAGGCCCTTCAGCAGATGAATGGATAGAGAAGATGCGGTACATATATACAACGGAATATTACTCACCCATCAGAAAGGATGAATACTCACCATTTGCATTGACATAGATGGAAATGGAGGGGATTATGCTAAGCGAAATAAGTCAAGTTCCTATGTGGAACATAAGGAATAGAGCGGAGGACCACAGGGGAAGGGAGGGAAAACTGAATGGGAAGAAATCATGAATAGACTCAGAAGGCATTATGCTAAGTAAGCAAGAGAAAGATAAACACTGCATGATACCATGTATATGTGGAATCTAAAAAAAATGTTTTTGAACTTGAACTCATATAAACAGAGTAAAATGGTGGTTGCAGGGGCTGGAGAGTGGGGAAAATGTGTAGAGGTTGGTAGAAGCACACAAGCTTTTAGTTATAACATGAATAAGGTTGGAAGATCTAATGCATAACATGGTGGCTATAGTTGATAATTCTGTGTTGTATAATTGAAATTTGCTAAGAAACTAAAACAAGTGTTCTCACCAATAAATAAATACATAAATACATAAATACATAAATAAATAGATAAATATGTAGGGGGCAGAATGCATTAATTAACTAGATTGTGAGAATCCTTTCACAATGTATACATATATCAACTCATCACATTGCACATTTTTAAAAGTCTTTATTTAAATTCTAGTTAGTTAACATACCATGCAGTATTGGTTTCAGGAGTAGAATTCAGTGTTTCATCACTTACATACAACACCCAGTGTTCATCATAACAGGTGCCCTGTTTAATAGTCATCATCCATCTAGCCCATCCCCCACCCACCTCCCTCCATCACCACTTAGTTTGTTCTCTCTTGTTAAGAGTCTCTTATGGTTTGGTTCCCTCTTTTTTTTCACCTGCCATATGTTCATCTGTTTTGTTTCCTAAATTCGACATATGAGTGAAATCATATGGTATTTGTCTTTCTCTGACTGACTTATTTTGCTTAGCATAATACACTCTAGTTCCATCCACACTGGTGCAAATGGTAAGATTTTATTCTTTTTGATGGCTGAATAATATTCCATTATATAATCTTCTCTATCCATTCATCAGTCAATGGACATTTGGGTTCTTTCTAGAGTTTGGCTATTGTTGATAATGCTGTTATAAACATCAGGGGAACTATACGCCTTTGAATCTGTAGTTTTGTATCCTTTGGGTAAATACCAAGTTGTACAATTGCTGGATCATAGGGTAGTTCTATTTTTAAATTTTTGAGGAAACGCCATACTGTTTTCCAGAGTACCTGCACCGGTTTGCATTCCCACCAGGAGTGCAAGGGGGTTCCCCTTTCTCCACATCCTCACCAACACATGTTGTTTCTTGGGTTGTTAATTTTAGCCATTCTGACAGGTGTGAGGTGGTATCTCATCATGGCTTTGATTTGCATTTCCCTGATGATGAGTGATGTTGAGCATCTTTTCATGTGTCTGTTAGCCACCTGCATGTCTTCTTTGTAAAATTGTCTATTCATATCTTCCTCCCATTTCTTAACTGGATTATTTGTTTTCTGGGTGTTGAGTTTGGTAAGTTCTTTATAGATTTTGGATACTAACCCTTTATCAGGTATGCCATTTGCAAATATCTTCTCCCATTCCATAGGCTGCCTTTTAGTTTTTTCTCCTTCGCTGCGCACAAGCTTTTTAACTTGATGAAGTCCCGATAGTTCATTTTTGCTTTTGTTTCCCTTGCCTCTGGTGATGTGTCTAGTAAGAAGCTGCTCCAGCCAAGGTCAAAGAGGTTGCTGCCAATGTTCTCCTCCAGGATTTTGATGGTTTCCTGTCTCACACTTGAGTCCTTCAACCATTTTGAATTTACTTTCATGTACGGTGTAAGAAGGTGGTACACTTTCATTCTTCTGCATGTTGCTGTCCAGTTTTCTCAAACCATTTGTTGAATATCCATTGGATATTCTTTCCTGTATTATTGAAGATTAGTTGACTGTGTAGTTGTGGATCCACTCCTGGGTTTTCTATTCTGTTCCATTGATCTTTGTGTTTTTGTGCCAGTAGTATAATGTCCTGATGACTACAGTTTTGTAATGTAGCTTGAAATCCAGAATCATGATGCCTCCAGCTTTGTTTTTCCTTGTTCAGGATTGCTTTGGCTATTCAGAGTCTTTGGTGGTTTCATATGAATTTTAGGATAGTTTGTTCTAGTTCTGTGAAAAATGCTGGTGGTATTTTGATAGGGATTGTGTTAAATATGTAGATTGCTTTGGGTGGCACAGGCATTTTAACAATGCTTGTTCCAATCCATGAGCATGGAATGTTTTTCCATTTCTTTGTGTCCTCTTCAATTTCTTTCATAAGTGTTCTGTAGTTTTCAGAAAAAAAGATCTTTTACCTCTTTGGTTAGGTTTATTCCTAAGTATCTTTTTTTTTTTTTTATGCAATTGCAAATGGTATCAATTCCTTGATTTCTTTTTCTGCTACTTCATTATTGGTGTATAGAAATGCAACAGATTTCTATATGTTGATTTTATGTCCTGTGACTTTGCTGAATTCATGTATTAGTTCTAGCAATTTTTTGGTGGAGTCTTCCAGGCTTTCTACATGGAGTATCATGTTGTCTGCAAATAGTGAAAGTTTGACTTCTTCCTTGCTGACTTGGATGCCTTTTATTTCTTTTTGTTGTGTGATTGCTGAGGCTAAGGCTGCCAGTACTGTTAAATAGTAATGGTGAGAGTGGATATCCCTGTCTTGTTCCTGACCATAGGGGAAAAGCCCTCAGTGTTTCCCCATTGAGGATGATATTACCTGTGGGTCTTTCCTATGTGGCCTTTATGATATTGAGGTAGGTTCCATCTATCCCCACACTGTAGAGGGTTTTTATCAAGAACAGTTGATGTTTCTTGTCAAGTGCTTTTTCTGTATCTATTTAGAGGATCATATGGTTCTTATCCTTTTATTAATGTGGTGTATCACATTGATTTGTAAATATTGAACCACTCCTGCAACACAGGAATAAATCCCACTTGATTATGGTGAATAATTCTTTTAATGTACTGTTCAGTTTGATTTGCTAGTCATGTTCATCAGAGATACTGGCCTGTAGTTCTCCTTTTTAGTGTGGGGTTTGGTTTTCACATTTTACATTTTAAAGTTAAAAAATAAAAAAGAACAAAAGTGTAGTCATTCCCATTTTCTGATTAGTGGTCCCTACCCTTAACCTTTATTTCTTGTTAAAAGTAGATCTTCAGGGGTTTTTTTGTTTGTTTGTTTTTTAGTTTAGTTTAGTTTAGTTTAGTTTAGTTTATTATGTTATGTTAGTCACCATACAATACATCATTAGTTTTTGATGTAGTGATGCACGATTCATTGTTTTCATATAACACCCAGTACTCCATGCAGTATGTGCCCTCCTTAATACCCATCACCAGGCTAACCCATCCCCCACCCCCTCCCTTCTAAACCCGTCAGTCTGTTTCTCAGAGTCCATTGTCTCTCGTGGTTCGTCTCCCCGTCCGATTTCCCCCCCTTCATTTTTCCATTCCTTCTCCTAATGTCCTCCATGCTATTCCTTACGTTCCACAAATAAGTGAAACTCTGTGATAATTGGCTTTCTCTGCTTGACTTATTTCACTTAGCATAATCTCTTCCAGTCCCATCCATGCTGATGTAAAAGTTGGGTATTCTTCCTTTCTGATGGTTGAGTAGTATTTCATTGTATATATGGACCACATCTTCTTTATCCAGCCAGCTGTTGAAGGCCATCTCAGCTCTTTCCACAGTTTGGCCATTGTGGACATTGCTGCTATGAACATTGGGGTGCATATGGCCCTTCATTTCACTACATCTGTGTCTTTGGGGTAAATACCCAGGAGTGCAATTGCTGGGTCATAGGGTAGCTCTATTTTTAACTTTTTGAGGAACCTCCACACTGTTTTCCAACGTGGCTGTACCAACTTGCATTCCCACCAACAGTGTAAGAGGGTTCCCCTTTCTCCAAAACCTCTCCAACATTTGTTGTTTCTTGCCTTGTCAATTTTTGCCATTCTAACTGGTGTAAGGTGGTATCTCAATGTGGTTTTGATTTGAATTTCCCTGATGGCTAATGATGAATATTTTCTTTCATGTGTCTGTTAGCCATTTGTATGTCTTCTTTTTAAAAGTGTTCATGTCTTCTGCCTATTTTTTGACTTGATTATTTGTTTTTTGGGTGTTGAGTTTGAGAAGTTCTTTATAGATCTTGGATAGCGGTCCTTTGTAGTGTCATTTGCAAATATCTTCTCCCATTCTGTGGGTTGCCTCTTTGTTTTGTTGACTGTTTCCTTTGCTGTGCAGAAGCTTTTCATCTTGATGAAGTCCCAAAAGTTCATTTTTGCTTTTGTTTCACTTGCCTTTGGAGATGTTATCTTGAAAGAAGTTGCTGTGGCCAGTGTCAAAGAGGTTACTGCCTATGTTCTCCTCTAGGATTTTGATGGATTCCTGTCTCACATTGAGGTCTTTCATCCACTTTGAGTTTATCTTTGTGAATGGTGTTAGAGAATGGTTGAGTTTCATTCTTCTGCATGTGACTGTCCAATTTTCCCAGCACCATTTATTGAAGAGACTGGCTTTTTTCCATTGCATGTTTTTTCCTGCTTTGTCGAAGATTATTTGACCATAGAGTTGAGGGTCCATACCTGGGTTCTCTATTCTGTTCCATTGGTCTATATGTCTGTTTTTGTGCCAGTACCATGCTGTCTTGGCGATCACTGCTTTGTAATATAGCTTGAAATTGGGCAACGTGATGCCCCCAGCCTTGTTTCTCTTTTTCAACAGTTCCTTGGCGATTCGGGGACTTTTCTGATTCCATACATATTTTAGGGTTGTTTGTTCCAGCACTTTGAAAAATGTCACTGGAATTTTGATCAGGATGGCATTGAAGGTATAGATTGCTCTGGGTAGCATAGACATTTTAACAATGTTTATTCTTCCAATCCATGAGCATGGAATATTTTTCCATCTTTTTGTGTCTTCTTCAATTTCTTTCATGAGTGTTTTGTAGTTCCTCGAGTAAAGATCCTTTACCTCTTTGGTTAGGTTTATTCCAAGGTATCTTAGGGTTTTTGGTGCTATTGTAAATGCAATCGTTTCTCTAATTTCTCTTTGTACAGTTGCATTGTTAGTGTATAAGAAAGCAACTGATTTCTGTGCATTGATTTTGTATCCTGCCACATTACTGAATTGCTGGATGAGTTCTAGTAATTTGGGGGTGGAGTCTTTTAGGTTTTCCACATAAAGTATCATGTCGTCTGCGAAAAGAGAGAGTTTGACTTCTTCTTTGCCAATTTGAATACCTTTTATTTCTTTTTGTTGTCTGATTGCTGTTGCTAGGACTTGTAGTACTATGTTGAACAATAGTGGCGAGAGTGGGCATCCTTGACGTGTTCCTGATCTTAAGGGAAAGGCTCTCAGCTTTTCCCCATTGAGGATGATATTCGCTGTGGGTTTTTCATAGATGGGTTTTATGAACTTGAGGAATATTCCCTCTATCCCTATACTCTGGAGAGTTTTAATCAGGAAAGCATGTTGTATTTTGTCAAACGCTTTTTCTGCATCAATTGAGAGGACCATATGGTTCTTCTCCCTCCTCTTATTAATGTGTCCTATCACATTGATTGATTTGCGAATGTTGAACCACCCTTGCATCCCGGGGATAAATCCCACTTGGTTAGTGGTGGATGATCCTTTTAATGTATTGTTGGATCCTATTAGCTAGGATTTTGTTGAGGATTTTGGAATCCATATTCATCAGGGATATCGGTCTGAAATTCTCCTTTTTGATGGGGTCTTTGCCTGGTTTGGGGATTAAGGTAATGCTGGCCTCATAGAATGAGTTTGGAAGTTTTCCTTCTGTTTCTATTTTTTGAAACAGCTTCAGTAGAATAGGTATTATTTCTTCTTTGAATGTTTGGTAGAATTCCCCAGGGAATCCACCAGGCCCTGGACTCTTGTTTTTGAGGAGGTTTTTGATCACTGCTTCAATCTCGTTACTGGTTA
Organism: Mirounga angustirostris; assembly: GCF_029215605.1. Classification (NCBI taxonomy): domain Eukaryota; kingdom Metazoa; phylum Chordata; class Mammalia; order Carnivora; family Phocidae; genus Mirounga; species Mirounga angustirostris. Next base: position 76,744 of record NW_026991846.1, read on the forward strand.
TTGGCCTATTCAGGTTGTCAATTTCTTCCTGTTTCAGTCTGGGCAGCTTAAAGGTTTCCAGGAAGGCCTCCATTTCATCCAGATTGCTCAGTTTATTGGCATATGGTTGCTGATAATAATTTCTAATAATTGTTTCTATTTCCTTGGTGTTAGTCATGATCTCTCCCCTTTCATTCATGATTTTATTAATTTGGGTCCTTTCTCTTTTCTTTTGGATAAGTCCTGCCAGTGGTTTATTGATCTTATTAATTCTTTCAAAGAACCAACTTCTAGTTTCGTTGATCTGATCTACTGTGTTTCTGGTTTCTAATTCATTGATTTCTGCTCTAATTTTAATTATTTCTCTTCTAGCGCTTGGCTTAGGTGTCGTTTGTTGCTTTTTCTCTAGTTCTTTAAGGTGTAGAGTTAGTTGGTGAATTCGGGATTTTTCTATTTTTTTGGGTGAGGTTTGGATGGCTATGTATTTCCCCCTTAGGACTGCCTTTGCAGTGTCCCATAGGTTCTGGACCGATGTGTTTTCGTTCTCATTGATTTCCATGAATTGTTTAAGTTCTTCTTTGATTTCCTGGTTGACCCAAACATTCTTGAGCAGAGTGGTCTTTAGCTTCCAACTGTTTGAATTTCTGCCAAATTTTTTCTTGTGATTGAGTTCCAGTTTTAGAGCATTGTGGTCTGAGAATATGCAGGGAATAATCTCAATCTTTTGGTATCGGTTGAGACCTGATTTGTTGCCCAGTATATGGTCTATTCTGGAGAAAGTTCCATGTGTGCTCGAGAAGAATGAGTATTCTGTTGTTTTAGGGTGGAATGTTCTGTAAATATCTATGAGGTCCGTCTGGTCCAGTGTGTCATTCAAAGCTCTTGTTTCCTTGTTGATTTTCTGCTTAGATGATCTGTCCATTGCTGAGAGTGGAGTATTGAGGTCTCCTACAATTAACATATTCTTATCAATATGACTCTTTATTTTGGTTAACAGTTGGCTTATGTAGATGGCTGCTCCCATGTTGGGGGCGTAGATATTTATAATTGTTAGATCTTCTTGTTGGATAGGCCCTTTAAGAATGATAGAGTGTCCTTCTGTGTCTCTTATTACAGACTTTAGTTTAAAATCTAATTTGTCTGACATAAGAATTGCTATCCCAGCTTTCTTTTGAGGTCCGCTGGCATGGAAGATGGATCTCCATCCCTTCACTTTCAGTGTGGATGTATCTTTAGGTTCAAAATGAGTCTCTTGTAGACAGCATATGGATGGGTCCTGTCTTTTGATCCAATCCGCAACCCTGTGCCATTTTATGGGAGTGTTTAGGCCATTCACGTGGAGAGTGATTATTGAAAGATAGGAATTAATTGTCATGTTGCCTGTGAAGATGTTGTTTTTATACATTGTCCCTGTAAATTTCTGTCGTATATCACTCTTGGGGTCTTTCTCCTTTTATAGAACTCCCCTTAATATTTCTTGCAAGGCTGGCTTAGTGGTCACATATTCTTTCAGTTTCTGCCGGTCGTGGAAGCTCTGCATCTCTCCATCCATTCTAAATGAAAGCCTTGCCGGATAAAGTATTCTTGGCTGCATGTTCTTCTCATTTAGTACCCTGAGTATGTCTCGCCAGGCCTTTCTGGCTTACCAGGTCTCTGTGGATAGGTCTGACGTTATTCTGATGTTCCTCCCTCTGTACGTAAGGAATCTCTTCCTCCTAACTGCCCTTAAGATGGTTTCCTTGGTTCTAAGATTTGCAAGTTTTACTATTACATGCCAGGGTGTTGACCTGTTTTCCTTGATCTTGGGAGGCGTCCTCTCTGCCTCTAGGACTCAAATGTTTGTTTCATTCCCCAGATTAGGGAAGTTCTCAGCTACGATTTGCTCAAATACATCTTCTAGCCCTCTCTCTCTCTCCACTCCCTCCAGGATTCCAATTATTCTGACATTGGAACGCTTCACGGTGACACTTATTTCTCTGATTCTATTTTCATGGATTCTGAGTTGTTTTTCCCTGGCCTTGTCTTTTCCCTTTTTATCTATTATATTGTCTTCCAGGTCGCTTCTTCTGCCTCAGTTACCTCAGCTGTTAGATTATCTAGATTGGATTGGATCTCATTGATAGCATTTTTAAGTTCTGCCAATTCACCTTTTATTTCTGCCCTTAGAGACTGTACGTTGCCATTAATCAATTTCTCCATTCTGGCTACTGTCTTCACAATTGCTACCCTGAATTCCATCTCTGACATCTTGGTTATATCTGTATCCATTTATAAATCTGCGGCAGAAGTCACAGTCTCTTGAGTCTTTCTTATTTTGGGGGTTCCTTCTCCTAGTCATTCTGTTGAGGGGTGGTTGAGGGAATGTACAGCGTCCAAATTATTGGCCATGACCCAAGCAAGATGCACCTGTTTTATAGGAACCTTAGGGCTGCTGGCCTCTTGTTCTCCAGCCTGTCTTCTGGGGGAGGGGCCCGCCGTGCTGTTACTCAGGCAACCCTGTTTGGGCAGTTGCCCTGCCCCCTGTGGCGGGGGATGGGCTCAGTGGGGGGCTTTTGTTCTCTGGCGGCTTTCCCTGGTGGCTTTCTGCGTCTCTTCTGAGAGCCAGTGCAGAAGAGATCATTTCCAACCCTCTGCCTCAGAGCAGAAAGATCGCAGTCTGTTCATCAGTGAGCTCTCCAGGCCACACTATCTCCGCTTCTGTCTGTGCTGCTATGAAATACAACGTCCTGGGTTGTGTGCCCCTCAGCAGCACTCCCAGTCCCCGCCTCCTGGTCAGGGCACGTCTCTGCCCTTTACATTTCTAAAACCGACAGCTGCCCCCAGTTCCCATGCACCCCACCACTCCAGGTTTCAGTCCGGGGGCTGCCCTAAAGTCCTTTCCCTGCCGCTACCGGTGTGCGAGTCTGTGCCCCGTCCCCAGCGCGGGAGGCTATCGCTCACTAGCGGTGTAGGATCCCGACCGCCAGGCTCCCTCCTGCTGCCATTTATCCTCCGATATCTGCCTGCAGAATCACAGCTCCCCGCTTCATACCTCAAAATCAACTGCCTGCGATATTGTTTGTAGAGATCCAGATATATCTTCTTATATCTCAGGCTGATTTCCTGGGTGTTCAGAGTGGTCTGGTAGATATCCAGCTCAATTCAAGGACTGGTTAGAAAAGGGTCCCCTACTCCTCCACCGTCTTTTCCTCCCCTGAAGTAGATCCTCAGTAAATGATACAAAAAACAAAACATATTCTTCAAATAATGAAAAACTATATTATTTAAATAGATTTTTTAAAGACCCAAAGAAAACTTATTTTAAAAATGCAATAACCCCAATTTAAATTTCTGTGGATAGGTAAGACAGCAGACTGGATAGAGCAGAGGTGAAAATTAACTAGGAAAAGAGAAGAAATAATTGAGAATATAAGGGAAGAGACCAAAAAACAACCATGGAAACATGAAAGAGAGGTTAAGAAATATGGAGGCTAGATAAGAAAGTCTAAATATGTTTAATCTGAGACACCAAATCACAGATTCAAAAGGCCAAATGAATTTTTATTATGTTCAGTTAGCCAGCATATAGTACATCATAAGTTTTTGTGGTAGTGTTCAACCATTCGTTAGTTGCATATAACACCCAGTGATCATCCCAACACGTGCCCTCCTTAATACCCATCAGCCATTTACGCCATCCCCCTACCCCCCTCCCTTCTGTAACCCTCAGTTTGTTTCCTGGAGTCCAGAGTCTCTCATGGTTTGTCTCCCTCTCTGATTTCTTCCCATTCAGTTTTCCCTCCCTTCCCCTGTGGTCCTCCGCTCTATTCCTTATGTTCCACATAGGAACTTGACTTATTTCGCTTAGCATAATCCCCTCCATTTCCATCTATGTCAATGCAAATGGTGAGTATTCATCCTTTCTGATGGGTGAGTAATATTCCGTTGTATATATGTACCGCATCTTCTCTATCCATTCATCTGCTGAAGGGCCTCTCAGTTCCTTCCACAGTTTGGCTATTGTGGACATTGCTGCTATGAACTATGGGGTGCATGTGCCCCTTCTTTTTACTGCCTACGTATCTTTGGGCTAAATACCTAGTAGTGCAATTGCTGGGTCATAGGGTAGCTCTATTTTTAATGTCTTGAGGAACCTCCATACTGTTTTCCAGAGTGGCTGTACAAGCTTGCATTCCCACCAACAGTGCAAGAGGGTTCCCCCTTTTCCACAACTTTGCCAACACTTGTTTCCTGTCTCGTTAATTTTGGCCATTCTAACTGGTGTAAGGTGGTATCTCAATGTGGTTTTGATTTGGATTTCCCTGATGGCTAGCGATGTTGAACTTTTTTTATGTGTCTCTTAGCCATTTGTATGTCTTCTTCAGAGAAGTGTCTTTTCATATCTTCTGCCCATTTCTTTTTTTTTTTTTTTAAAGATTTTTATTTATTTATTTGAAAGAGAGAGCGATAGCGAGAGCAGGAACACAAGCAGGGGGAGTGGGAGAGGGAGAAGCAGGCTTCCTGCCGAGCAGGGAGCCTGATGTGGGACTCGATCCCAGGACCCTGGGATCATGACCTGAGCCGAAGGCAGAAGGCAGACGCTTAACGACTGAGCCACCCAGGCGCCCCTGCCCATTTCTTGACTGGTTTGTTTTTTGGGTGTTGAGTTTGAGAAGTTCTTTATAGATCTTGGATATCAGCCCGTTATCTGAAATGTCATTTGCAAATATCTGCTCCCATTCTCTGGATTGCCTCTTAGTTTTGTTGACTGCTTCCTTTGATGAGCAAAAGCTTTTTTATCTTGATGAAGTCCCAAACGTTCATTTTTGCTTTTGTTTCTCCTGCCTTTAGAGACGTGACTTGAAAAAGTTCTTGTGGCCAGTGTCAAAGAGGTTATTGCCTATGTTCTCCTCTAGGATTTAATGGATTCCTGTCTCACATTGAGGTCTTTCACCCATTTTATCTTTGTGTATGGAGTAAGAGGATGGTCTGGTTTCATTCTTCTGCATGTGGTTGTCGAGTTTTCCCAGCCCCATTTATTGAAGAGACTGTCTTTTTTTTCCCATTCGATGTTCTTTCCTGCTTTGTCGACGATTAGTTGACCGTAGAGGTGAGAGTCCATTTCTGGGGTCTCTACTCTGTTCCATTGATCTATGTGTCTGTTTTTGTGCCAATACCATACTGTCTTAACTACAGCTTTGTTATATAGCTTGAAGTCAGGCATTGTGATACCTCCAGCTTTGGTTTTCTTTTTGAACATTCCCCTGGCAATTCGGGGTCTTTTCTGTTCCATAGCAATTTTAGGATTATTTGTTCCAGCTCTGTGAAAAATGTCAATGGTATTTAGAAAGGGATTGCATTGAAAGTTTAAATTGCTCTGGGTAGCATAGACATTTTAACGATATTTATCTTTCCAATCCATGAGCATGGAATGTTTTTCCATCTCTTTGTGTCTTCCTCAATTTCTTTCATAAGTGTTCTGTAGTTTCTAGAGTATAGATCCTTTACCTGTTTGGTTAGGTTTATGCCTAGGTATATTATGGTTTTTGGAGCTCTTGTAAATGGAATTCTCATTATGGAACATTATGAATATTAAGATAAATAGCAAGACATCCAAATCTAGACCCATAATAGCGTAACTGCAGTAAACACACAAAGAAAAAGAATTCTTTTCTCCCCCCCAAGAGTAAAATCTTTAAAGCCACCAAAAACTGTGGGGAAAAGGAGCAGAGTGGGGAACAGATTATGTTCAAAGGAGAAACAGGCAAACAGCTATTTTCTAAAGAGCAATTATGAAAGACAAAGGGCAGTGGAATGACATTTTCTGTAGGATCAAAGAAAATAACTATTCACCTAGGATTCTCTATGCTGTGAAAATGTATATCAAGAGTAAGAGGAAATAAAGACATTGTTATTTATTTTTTAAAGATTTTATTTATTTGGAAGAGAGTGAGAGAGAAGGAGCGAGAGAGGGAGAACAAGTGGGTGGAGGGGCAGGGAGAGAGGGAGAAGCAGACTCCATGCTGAGCAGTGAGCCTGAAGTGGGGCTCAATCCCAGGACCCTGGGATCCTGACCTGAGCCAAAGGCAGACACTTAATCAACTGAGCCACCCAGGAGCCCAATAAAGACATTTTAAACAGAGATTCATTACCTGGCAGTTCTCACTCATGAAAATTTTAAAGAATGTACATAAACAAATGGAAGAAAAATAATCCCAAATAGAAATTCTGAGATGCAAGAGGACAGGGAAAAAAAATAAATATGTAGTTCAGTTTAAATGGACGCTGACAGTATCATATAAAAGCTATAAAAATGTCGAGTATTTTTTAAAGATACAAGAGAGAATTAAAACACAAAGCAACAATACACATTAGTTTGGAGCCATGCAAATTGAGTTAAAAGTATTCAAAACTCCTTGCATTATCATTATCCATGAACAGAGAGAAGAAAACCCTCACCAAGATATCATCATATCAAGAGTGGCAATGTATGCAACAGACGAATGAAATCACAACTAAATTCAGTTTACCTAAGAAACGCAAGGCTGGTTTCACATGAGCACATAATGTAATTCACCACATTGACAAATTTTTAAAAAATTATCTCAATATATGCAAAACAAACATCTATTATCTTTCAACATTCATGATAAAACTTAGAAAACTAGTAGTATAAGGGAACTTTGTTAATATATTTGTAACAGAAAGACCCTAGGTGACCCCATAATAAATGCCCTGTGGTGTTCTCAGCTTTTATAATCCTTTTCCCTTAAGTGTAGCCAAGATCTGTGACTTGACTCTAGCCATTAGAAAATGGCAAATGTAACGGAATTTTGCAGATACAATTGTTAATTTTGAGTTAATCAGAAGGGGATTATTCTGTGTAAGCCTGATTTAAGCAGGTGAAGCCCTTAAAAGAGGACTGAGGCCTCTCTGCAGTGAAATTCTCCTTGTTGGCCTCATGAAGCAAGCAGCCATATTGTGGAGGCTTACATGGCCAGGAACAAGGAACAGCCTTGCTATAGACTGAATATTTGTTCCCCCCACTCCCAAATTCATGTATTAGGTCTTAATGTTCAATGTAATAATATTTGGAGGTGGGGGCTTTGGGAAGTGATTAAGTCATGAAGGTGGAGCCCTCATGAATGGGATTAGTGCCCTTATAAATAAAGGATACCTGAGAGAGCTCCCGTGGCCCTGTGCCTTATGAGGAAACAGAGGAAGACCAGCATCCATGAACCAGGAAGCCGGCCCTCACTGGACACTGAATCTGCCAGTGCCTTGATTTTGGACTTCCCAGCCTCCAGAATTGTGGGAAACAATAAAATAAGACAGTTTAGCAAGATAGGTGAATCTAAGCTCAATATGCAAAGTAATTTTATTTCTATAAGCTAGCAACAAACAGGAAATGAAATTGATTTTTTAAAATAACATTTATAATGGGGTCAAAATATTAAATAACTGGGAATAAATCTAAAAAATATCTGCAGGACCTTTATAAGAAATTTTTTAAACATTGAGAGTTAATCAATTAAAATACTGTTAGGAAAACTCAGTATTATGTCTTTTCCCTATAAACTATCTATAGATTCAATGCAATTCTAATCAGAATCATTGCTTTGTAAAGCTTGACAAGTTGATTATAAAAGACCTATGGAGCCTTTCCCCCTTTATTCTTTCTATTTCCACATTTTCAGTTCAAAAGCATAGAAACAGAAACAGGGATCTGTGGTGGCCCTGAGTGAGGTGTTGGAGCCTGGATAGAATGGGGAAGGCATAAAAGTGGGAGAGCCACCCTGCACAGTGTTGGAACACCCCTGAAAGGACAACAACATAGAATGTGCTATTGCAGACTGAAGGGAAAGAACAGCCCAGCATGGGTTTTCAGAGCCTGTGGGGGCAGTCAATCATCTGCAGAAGACGTGGCCTGGCACAGGGTGTCTGAGAAAGGAGATATTTACATGTCTCAAAGTACTTCCCCCAAAATACTAATTAATTATAAAGTGGAAAGTTAACATTCCAGAGGAGAAACCTGGCAGATATTACCTCCAGGATCAATGCTAACATGACCAACAATGGGACAAATCAAAATTGTAGGTCTCATGATAGGATGCAATGAGAAGAGTAGAGGACCACTTCATACTCTTGCTAAAAATGTATGAAATGATTTTTTTAAAAAGATTTTATTTATTTATTCATGAGAGACAGAGGAGGAGGGGGAGAAGCAGGCTCCCAAGGAGCAGGGAGCCCGATGTGGGACTCGATATCAGGACCCTGGGATCATGACCTGAGCCGAAGGCAGATGCTTAACCATCTGAGCCACCCAGGCTCCCCTGATCTGAACTTTTTTAAAGTTGTTTTTTTCTTGGTGTTGTTTTTTTCTTTTTTGTAATTTGTCAGAGAGAGAGAGAAAACACAAGCAGGGGGAGCGGCAGGCAGAGGGAGAAGCAGGTTTCCCACTGAGCAGGGAGCCTGATGCAGGACTTGATCCCAGGACACCAGGATCATGACCTGAGCCGAAGGCAGTTGCTTAACCAACTGAGCCACCCAGGCGTCCCTGATCTGAATTTTATCATAAGGAGACATAAGAAAAACCCACATTGAAAGACATTCTACATTACTGGAATTAACTGTTTAAAAGATTAAAAGTTGTGAAAATTAAGGAAAGACTAAGGAACGATTCTAAACTGAAGGAACTAAGAGACACAACATCTGAATTAAATACATGGCTCTGAACAGGACCTTCCTTGCGTATAGGATATTACAGACAAGTGACAAAACTTAGAAATATGAGGATTAAATGATAGAATGTACAGGGTGCCTGGGTGGCTCAGTTGGTTAAGCGTCTGCCTTCAGCTCAGGTCATGATTCCAGGGTCCTGGGATCGAGCCCCATGTCGGGCTCTCTGCTCAGTGGGGAGCCTGCTTCTCCCTCTCCCTCTGCCTGCCGCTCTGCCTACTTGTGCTCTCACTGTCAAATAAATAAAATCTTTAAAAAAAAAATGATAGAATGTATAGTTGACATGGTTTGAATGGGTGCACTTATATGCAGATGCTTTCAATAAATACATGATAGTACTGTAAATGTATTTTCTCTTATGATTTAAATAACATTTTCTTTTCTCTAGCTTACTTTATTGGAAGAATATAATATGGAATACATATAACACACAAAACACAGTTTCATTGACTGTTCTGGTACCAGTAAGTTTTCTGGTCAACAGCAGATTATTAGTAAAGTCAAAAGTTGGGGAGTCAAAAGTTATTCACGTATTTCTGACTGCAATGGGTCAGTGCCCCTAACCCCCACATTATTCAAGGGTTAATTGTATTAGAGCTAATTGTCTGATTGTCAGGGTCATATTTTTAAGTTTTGTCACTTGTCAGGGTTGTACAGTAGTCATGTGGAATGTACTGATTTGTAGGATATAAATGCTATGGCAATCAGGCATAATCTAACAATTTACTTGCAAATGGTTCTGGGGGAAAACGTTCTTTTCTCTTTCTCTAATTTTTCTTTTCTCTAATTTTAAGACTGTCTTCAAAAAGTAAATCAAAAATAAACAGAAAAGGTGAAAAGTTTTAGGCAAATCTTATTTCACCATGAGGAAAGAGCTATGAATCAGTACTTAAAATTAAAATTATACATAGGTTTTATGGCACTATAAAAATTGTAATACATACAAACATTGACAATAGCCTTAGCAGCAATATATCAAAATGATGTCTGTGTAAATCTCCAGGTCCATATGTAGTAATATAAACTGGAAAATACTAAAAGGCTATCAATTAACACCCCTGAAGTACTAATGACAATTTGGTTGGTTGGGTGCTGTTTAAAAAGCTGGTATTTGGGCAGCTTGAAGCATGTAAAACCCAACAGTGCTGGTCTCCATGTATAAAACCTGCTTAAAAGTTAATTAGGTGCCAAGAAACATAGCTTAAAATATTATATAAACTTTCATTACACACATGATCCAGAACTATTTTCCTTTATTCAAGATTTTCACACGATATGTTTAGTAGGACACAATTAAGATGTTATACAAACATCCAGTAAATAAATTTTTAATGTTTGTCTTTCAGAACATATAATTTTTCTTCAAAATCTGTAAATATTCTTTTGAAGATTTCACTAGTAGATCGTCATTTACATGTGATTCATAAGTAGATTCTAAAGAGGAGGTCATACACCATGAGTCTGATTCAAATTCAGCAGCAGCTGAAAAGAAAAAGAATTACATTCTTTATCTAAAATACTTTGTAGTTAACTACAAGTTAGTAAAAAACAAAGTTGAAGCCTTATGAGTGTTAAAAAGAATGAAAAACATCTACATAGAACTACAATATAAAATACAAGATTACTTTTAAATATATTTTGCTCATGGTTGCCCAGTGAGTTAATTGCTATTGTGGATAAATATCAGAGCTTCTAGTTTTCTCATTACAAGATGAAATTACAAGATGATGACAGAGCCCACCCCTGAACAATCATATACTAGAAACTGAAAAATCAAACAGGCAATTTTAGAGTTGAATATACCATGACAGGTATAAAACAAGACACTATAAGAACACACAAAAGGGACATCCTAGTTTTCTATCAATACTGCCTGCTTTTTGGTGGAGGTGATATGTAAGTTGATACCTGAAGTACAAGGAAAAAGTGGGCCAGGTGGAGGGAAGACACATATACAAAGAACATATACAAAGAGTGAGGAAGAACACTTGTGGAATTGCAAGTAGTCTACGCTGAAGAGGTGCTAGAGCAAAGCAACAGAGTAGGGTAAGTAGCGACAGAGAAGGCTGAATAATCTGGCAAGAACCAAATTGACTTGGGTGTTTTTATTCCATATAAGGAACTTGGAATTTTATTCAATGGCAAAAGGTAAACCAATGACTGGAGATTTAAATATCACCTGTCAAGTGACAGCTATATGGACTATAGTTGCTTAACTATTACTAAGACAAGTCTGAGTTTTTTGGTCTTATACCACTAGCAGAAACAAGAATTTGAGAAAGCCCACATATTCAGGTTGACGGTTCCATAGGAATGGCAGAAGTGAAGGAAGATTATAGCCAGAAATAATAATAGATACATAGACATTTGGATATTTTTTAAAGTCTGAATGAACACGATGACTAAATGAGGAATAAGTAAGTTCATCATTATGTTAATGCTTTACATTTTTTATTGGCTATATATTTAAAAAAATTAATGTAGTACCTATTATCCAAACCATGGAAAGGGATGCCATTTACTATTCATAGTTTATTTCAGAAATCAATGACCATCTTAATTCATAAATTTGGCAACATACCTTCTAGTTCTCTAGTTATATTCCTTTCCATCTCCTGCTGAGATATGTCCATCTGAAATAAGTCAAATATTATTTATAATGTTCAAGTTAAACAAGAGACATTATTGTAGGAACTATATATAGCTTATGAAATGTGGTCTTTAAATAACACTTTTAGAGACTAAAACTAAGTTAGGGATTGCTGAAATAGAAAGATAATGACATAAATAAAATAAATCCCTACTTATTTTAATCTTAGGTAACTGAGAAGAAACATATGTAATGCTATTTAGATGAATCTGATAAAAAGTACAATTAATATTGGTCTATTGAATATACATACTTTCTGGAAGAAGAGGAAGATGGCGGAGGAGTAGAGGACCGTAGTTTTGTCCGGTCCCTGGAATTCAGCTGGATAGCTTTCAAATCATTCTGAAGACCTGTGAACTCAACCTGAGATCTAAGAAAAGAACTGTTGCAATTCTACAAATAGGAAAGCGACCACTTTCTACAAGGTAGGAGGTGTGGAGAAGCGAATCGGCGGTGATCCATAGGAAGATAAACCGTGGGGGGGAGGGAGCCTCCATAAGCCAGCTATCAGAAAGTGATAAAGCAGTGGTGTGCAAATCAGAACTTGTAGAAGTCTGCTCCGGTGAGGGACATCCTGCTTGAAAGGCACTCAGGTGCAGAAGCAGGGTGGAATCCTAGGTGGGACGGCCTTATCTCAGGATCCCCAGGGTCACAGAAAGAATGGGGGTGCCTGAGTATGGGAGAGTTCCCAGGCATTTGAGCAGTGAAGCCGGCTGCAATCAGAGAGCTGAGGAGGGGGCTTTCAGCTCAGTGTTGCCATAAACCACAAACTGCAGCCAGTTGGGCGACCGCTCTCAGAGCAGGGGCCATACAAGTGGCAGAACCAGGGCAAGACCTCCCTCCCTCTCCCAGGAGGAGTGGCACGAATGCATGCCACAGGAGACTGCAAAGTTTGGAAACTCCAAAGGGGGTTGCATGGCTGAGATAAAAATGTTCAGTCACAGGCTGGGTGTACACAGAATGCAGACAGAAACCAGGGAGGCGAGAGTGATTGACAGCTTCTCCATGAGGGCACACTGAGGAGTGGAGGGTGCCAGCTTTCAGCTCCCGGGCTGGACACTGGGAGGCTGACATTTTCATTCTCATCCTATAAAGTGGTGTGGAAAGCCTTCAGGGAACAAAAGCCACATAGAGCAATCCCGAGGCCCGGACTTAGCCTGGCCCCCTGGCAAGGGCAGTGCAGTACTGCTGGAGCAAAGACTCCTGAGAATCAGCACCACAGGCCTGTCCTCCAGAAAATCAGCAAGAACATCCGGCTAAGACCAAGTTTACCGATCACACAGAAATGCAAAACTCCAGCACTAGAGGAAAATACTATATAGAATTCATGGCTTTTTCTCATGATTCCTCAATCTCTCAATTGTAATTTTTGTTTTCCTTTTCAACCAATTTCTTATTTTATCAACTCGTTTTTTAAAACTTTTTCAATGTTCATTTTTATAATTACATTCTATACTTTCATTGTATTTAATTTTATTTTTGCATATACAGAAGTTTTTCTTTCTTTACAATTTTGGGGTGTAGTTTCTTCTAACAAACAGACCAAAATATACCCAGAATCTACTGTATTGCTCTGTTCTCATCACCTGTCTGATTATATTCTCTTTCGCCTTTAATTCTTATCTATTTTTTTGGTTTCAGGTCTCCTCTGATTTGTTAAGAGTAGATTTCTCTGGGGTCGTTGTTGCTATTTTAGTATTTCGTTCTCTCATTCATCTATTCTTCTCTAGACAGAATGACTAGATGGGAAAACTCACCTCAAATAAGAGAACAAGAGACAGTACTGACTGACAGGGACCTAATCAGTATGGATAAAAGTAGGATGTTGGAATTAGAGCTTGGAATAACAATTATAAAGATGCTAGCTGGGCTTGAAAAAGCACAGAAGACACTACAGAATGCCTTTCTGGAGAAATAAAAGAACTAAAAGCTTAACAAATCGAAATCAAAAGGCTATTAATGAGATGCAGTAAAAAATGGAGGCTCTACAGTATGGAGGTTCCTCAAGAAGTTAAAAATAGAGCTACCCAATGACCCAGTAATTGTACTACAAGGTCTTTACCCCAAAGATGCGAATGTAGTGATCAGAAGGCGCACCTGGACACCAATTTTTATAGCAGCAATATCCACAATAGCCAAACTGTGGAAACAGCCCAAATGTCCATCGACAGATGAATGGATAAAGAAGATGTGGTATATATACATACAATGGAATATTACTACGCCATCAAAAGGATGAAATCTTACAATTTACATTGACGTGGATGGAAATGGAGGGTATTATGCGGAGAGAAAAGTCAATCAGAGAAAGACAATTATCATATGGTTTCATACATATGTGAAATATAAGAAAAAGTGCAGAGAATCGTAGGGGAAGGGAGAGAAAACTAAAATGGGAAGAAACCAGAGAGGGAAACAAACCATGAGAGACTCTTAACTATAGGAAACAAACTGAGGTTTGCTGGAGGGGAGGTGGGTGGGGGGATGGGCATGAAGGAGGGCACGTGATGTGCAGAGCACTGGGTGTTATATACAACTGATGATTAACTGAACACTACATCTGAAACTAATGATATATCATATGTCAGCTAACTGAAGAGAAATTTCAGGAGTGCCTGGGTGGCTCAGTTGGTTAAGCGGCCGCGTTCGGCTCAGGTCATAATCCCAGGGTCTTGGGATCGAACCCATGGGCTCCTTGCTCAGCGGGGAGTCTGCTTCTCCCTCTCTGTGCTCTCTCTCTCACTATCTCTGTCTCTGTGGCAAATAAATAAATATGTTCTTTAAAATAAAATGAAATTTTAAAAAATTTATCATATACATATGGGTAATGGTGAAATGAAACATTATTTTTTTAAAGATTTTATTTATTTGACAGAGAGACCAGCGAGAGAGGGGACACAAGCAGGGGGAGGGGCAGAGGGAGAAGCAGGCGCCCGCAGAGCAGGGAGCCCAATGCGGGGCTCGATCCCAGGACCCTGGGATCATGACCTGAGCCGAAGGCAGATGCGTAATGACTGAGGCACCCAGGCGCCCCAATAAAACATTATTTACTTATCTTTTCCAGACGGACTGAGCTATACTTAATAAAAATTATGTATTTAAAATAAAAAAAAAAATTGGAGGCTCTGCTATGATAAATGAGGCAGAAAGGAGAAGTAGTGATGCAGAAGACAAAATAAAATGATGGAGTATAGGGGCACCTGGGTGGCTCAGTCGTTAAGTGTCTGCTTTTGGCTCAGGTCATGATCCCATGGTCCTGGGATCGAGCCCCGCGTCGGGCTCTCTGTACAGCGGAAAGCCTGCTTCTTCCTCTCCCATGCCCCCTGCTTGTGTTCCCTCTCTTGCAGTGTCTCTCTCTGTCAAATAAATAAATAAAATCTTTTTAAAAAATTTAAAAAAATTTAAAAAATGATGGAGAATAAAGAAACTGAGAAAAAAAGAGAGATAAACAACTACTGGATCATGAGGTGAGAATTCAGGAGATAAGTGATACCATAAAGTGGAACAATAGTAGAATAATTGGGATCCCAGAAGAAGAGGAAAGGGGGGGGTGGCAGAAGGTATATTTGAGAAATTATAGCAGAGAACCTCCCTAATCTGGGGAAGGAAACAGGCATTCAAATCCAGGAGGCACAGAAACCCCAACCCCCTTCAACATCAATAAAAACAGGTCCACACCTCAACATAGAGTAGTGAAGCCTGCAAATTTCAGAGACAAAGAGAAAATCCTGAAAGCAGCTCAGCACAAGAGGTCCTTAACCGACAAGGGTAGAAACATTAGACTGGCAGCAGACCTAACCACAGAGACCTGGCAGGCCAGAAAGGACTGGCATGATATATTCAGGGTGCTAAACGAGAAAAATATGCAGCCAAGAGTACTGTATTTATCCAGCAAGGCTGTCATTCAAGCTTGAAGGAGAGAGAAAGAGTTTCCAGGACAAACAGAAACTAAAACATTTGTGATCACTAACCCAGCCCTGCAAGAAATATTAAAGGGGATCCTTTACGCAGAGAGAGCCCCAAAGTAACACAGACCAGAAAGGAACAGCGACAATGTACAGAAACAGTGACGTTACAGATAGTACAATGGCACTAAATTCGTATCTTTCAATAGTTACCCTGAATGTAAATGGGCCAAATGCCCCAATCAAAAGATGCAGGGTATCAGATTGGATAAAAAAGCAAGACCCATCGATATGCTGTCTGCAAGAGACTCATTTTAGACCCAAGGACACCTCCAGATTGAAAGTGAGGGAGTGGAAAACCATTTATCATGCTAATGGACATCAAAAGAAAGCTGGGGTAGCAATCCTTGTACCAGACAAATTAGATTTTAGACCAAAGACTGTAATAAGAGATGAGGAAGGACACTATCATAATGACTTAAAGGGGTCTATCCAACAAGAAGATCTAACAATTGTAAATATGTGTGCCCCTAACATGGGAGCAGCCAATGACATAAACCAATTAATAATAAAATTAAAGAAACACATTGATGATGATACAATAATAACAGTGAATGACACACTGGACTGTGGGAAACAGACCTCCACAACAACCACTGGTGCATGTTCGTTCAGACTCCGAGATCTCTGAGAAAACTCGATTTGCTGGGTTAAAAATAAGCCGAAAGGATCAGAGTGAATTGCCCTTGGGACGTGTGTGGTCTGTTCTAAAGTACGCAGCAGAAGATGTTTTGTAGATAGGAAGCCACCTGTAAACAGCACACTGTGCACTCCCCTCTTGGTTCCCTTGCCCTGTAAATAGCACACTGTGCACTCCCCTCTTTGTTCCCTTGTCCTGCTTTAAAGATTCTTATCATACACGCGGGACTAATCCTATGTACATGGAAGAATGTGCCTTACTAAGCCCATGCTGTAAATCATTAGAGATCTATAGCGCTGTAGAAGGTATATAAGATTATGGAAAATAAACCTCGGGACCTTGGGCTGATTGCTCGGGGTCCCCTGTGCCTCGCAAAACTGGCATCTCTTTTCCTCAGTTCCTTCACCGCCCCAGGTCCACGACTCTCTGAGGTCGACACTGGACCAGATGCACTTCACTGATAGATTCAGAGCATTCCAACCTAAAGCCACAGAATACACATTCTTCTCGAGTGCACATGGAACTTTCTCCAGAAGACATCACATACTGGGTCACAAATCAGGTCTCAACCGGTACCAAAAGTAGGGGATCATTCCCTGCAGAGTTTCAGACCACAACGCCTTGAAACTTGAACTCAATCACAAGAGGAAATTCGGAAAGAACTCAAATACATGGAATGTAAGAGCATCCTATTAAAGAATGAATGGGTCAACCAGGAAATTAAAGAAGAATTAAAAGAATTCATGGGAACAAAGGAAAATGAAAACACAACTGTTCAAAGCCTTTGGGATGCAGCAAAGGCAGTCCGGGGAGGGAAGTAGAGAGCAACAACAGCCTTTCTCAAGAAACAAGAAAGGTCCTAAATACACAACCTAACCTTACACCTAAAGGAGCTGGAGAAAGAACAGCAAATAAAGCCGAAACCCAGCAGGAGAAGAGAATTAATAACGATCAGAGCAGAAATCAATGAAATAGAAACCAAAAGAACAGTAGAACACAGCAACGAAACTAGGAGCTGGCTCTTTGAAAGAATTAATGGGATCGATAAACCCCTGGCCAGACTTAGCAAAAAGAAAAGAGAAAGGATCCAAATAAATAAAATCCTGAATGAAAGAGGAGAGATCACAACCAACACCAAGGAAATACAAACAATTTTAAGAACATATTAGGAACGACGATACGCCAACCAACTAGGCAATCTGGAAGAAATGGATGCATTCCTAGAGAGGTAGAAACTACCAAAACTGAAACAGGAAGAAACAGAAAACCCGAACAGACCCACAACCAGCAAGGAAATTGAAGCAGTAATCAAAAATCTCGCAAGAAACAAAACTCCAGGGCCGGATGGCTTCCCTGGGGAGTTCTAACAAACACTTAAAGAGGAATTAATGCCTATTCTTCTGAAGCTGTTTCAAAAAATAGAAATGGAAGGAAATCTTCCAAACTCTTTCTATGAGGCCAGCATTACCTTGATCCCAAAACCAGACAAAGACCCCACCAAAAAGGAGAATTACAGACCAATATCCCTGATGAACACGGATGCAAAAATTCTCATCAACATACTCGCCAATAGGAGCCAACAGTACATTAAGAGGATTATTCACCCCAACCTAGTGGGACTTATTCCTGGGTTGCAAAGGTGGTTCAACATCTGCAAATCAATCATCGTGATACGCTACATTAATAAAAGAAAGGACAAGAACCATATGATCCCCTCAATGGATGCAGAAAAAGCATTTGACAAAGTACAGCATGCTTTCTTGATTAAAACTCATAACGGTGCAGGGATGGAGGGCACATACCTCAATACCATAAAAGCCATGTATGAAAAGCCCACAGCATATATCATTCTCAATGGGGTAAACCTGCGAGCTTTTCCCCTAAGGTCAGGAACACGGCAGGGATGTCCACTCTCACCACTGCTGTCCAACATAGTACTAGAAGTCCTAGCCTCAGCAATCAGACAATGAAAAGAAATAAATCGTATCAGAATTGGCAAAGAAGAAGTCAAACTCTCACTCTTTGCAGGTGACATAATACTCTAGGTGGGAAACCCAAAAGACTCCACCCCCAAATTGCTAGAACTCATACAGGATTTCAGCAAAGTGGCAGGATATAAAATCAATGCACAGAAATCAGTTGCATTTCTATACACTAACAATGAGACAGAAGAAAGAGAAATTAAGGAGTCGAACCCATTTACAATTGCACCAAAAACCATAAGATACCTAGGAATCAACCTAACCAAAGAGGCAAAGGATCTGTACTATGAAAACTATAGAAAACTCATGAGAGAAACTGAGGAAGACACAAAGAAATGGAAAAACGCTCCATGCTCATGGATTGGAAGAACAAATTTGTTAAAATGTCTATGCTACCGCTACCCAGAGCAATCTGTGCATTCAATGCAATCTCTATCAAAATACCATCAACTTGTTTCACAGAGCTGGAACACATCATCCTAAAATTTGTACGGAACCAGGAAAGACCCCGAATAGCCAAAGGAATGTTGAAAAAGAAAACCAAAGCTGGTGGCATCACAATTCCGGACCTCAAATTCTATGACAAAGCTGTAATCATCAAGACAGTATGGTACTGGCACAAAAACAGACACATGGGCCAATGAAACAGAACAGAGAACCCAGAAACGGACCCTCAACTCTATGGTCAACTAATCTTCGACAAAGCAGGAAAGAACAGCCAAGGGAAAAAAGACAGTCCCTTCAACAAATGGTGTTGGGAAAAGTGGACAGCCACACGCAGAAGAATGAAACTGGACCATTTTCTTACACCATACACAAAAATGGACTCAAAATGGATGTAAGACCTAAATGTGAGACAGGAACCCATCAAACTCCTGGAGGAGAACACAGGCAGCAACTTCTGTGACCTGGGCCACAGCAACTTCTTGCTAGACACATCTCCAAAGGCAAGGGAAACAAAGACTTCATCAAGATAAAAAGCTTTTGCACAGCAAAGGAAGCGGTCGACAAAAACAAAAGACGACTGACAGAATGGGAGAAGATATTTGCAAATGACATGTCAGATAAAGGGCTAGTATGCAAACTCTATATAGAAAGAACTTATCAAACTCAACACCCAAAGAACAAATAATCCAGTCAAGAAACGGATGGAAGACGTGAACAGACATTTCTCCAAAGAAGACATTCAAACGGTCAACAGACACTTGAAAAAATGCCCAACATCACTCGGCATCAGGGAAATAAATACACATCAAAACCACAATGAGATATCAGCTCACACCTGCTGGAATGGCTAAAATGAACAAGTCAGGAAACAACAGATGTTGGCAGGGATGCAGACAACGGGGAACCCTCTTACACTGCTGGTGGGAATGCAAGCTGGGACAGCCACTCTGGAAAACAGTATGGAGGTTCCTCAAAAACTTGAAAATAGAGCTACCCAATGACCCAGCAATTGCACTACTAGGATTTACCCCAAAGATACAAATGTAGTGATCCGAAGGGGCACCTGCATCCCAATGTTTACAGCAGTTTTATGTATTTGAGAATGAGAGCTAGAGAGAGAGAGAGTGCACGAGTGGGGGGAAGGGCCGAGGGAGAGGGTGTAGCAGACTCTCACTGAGCAGAGAGCCTGAAGTGGGGCTCTGTCCCAGGACCCTGGAATCATACCTGAGCTGAAGACAGACACTTAACTGACTGAGCCACCAAGGCACCCCTCAGTACCCTACTTTAGACCCCATTTTGGGCATTGAATGAAAGGATACCTTTTATAAGAAAGGTCTAAGGAAGAACATTCTAGATGGGAATACTTGTAATATACAGTTGATCCTTGACCAACGTGTGTTTGAACGGTACAGGTCTACTCTACTTACACATGGACTTTTTTTGATACTGCATTGGAGTGTCTTTTCTCTTATGTTTTTCTTAATAACATTTTTGTTCTAGCTTATTTTATTGTGAGGATATAGTATATAGTACCTGCAATGTACGAAACACGTGTTAATGGATTATTTAATGTTATGGGTAAGGCTTCCAGAAGATAGAGAAATTAAGTCGAACTAGGCTATTAGTAGTTTAGTTTTTTAGATTCCATGCATAAGTGAAATCATATGGTATTTGCCTTTCTCTGAGTTATTTCACTTAGCAAAATACTGGGTCTACCAATGTTGTCACAAATGGCAAGATCCCATTCTTTTTTATAGCTGAGTAATATTTCATTATATACATATAACACATCTTCTTTATCCATTCGTCTATTGATGGACACTGAGGTTGCTTCCATACTCTCGTTATTGTAAATAATGTTTCAAAAAACACAGGGGTGCATACAACTTTTCGAATTAGTGTTTTCATTTTCTTTGGGTAAATACTCAGTAGTGGAAGTATTGAATTGTATCATATTTCTATTTTTAATTTTTTGAGGAACCACAACACTTTTTGACAGTAACATTATATTCAGGATTTATAAAACGAATAATCTGACAACATTACTAGACAGGCCTTGTAAAATTAATAACTCAATACCACTTGATGGGAGAAACTTTTATTGAAGCAATTTTATAATACCATTAACAAATACTATGTAAAATATAAACTACTTTTTCATATGACGTGACTTAAGGAACTACCAATGTAATGTTATTATCTTTTCCCCAAAAGCTCTTTTCCTAAATATTTACTTCTGTGACCTTTGTTTATTTCAAGGTAAGAATTGTGCTTCGTAGAAATAGCTTGAAGTCCATTAATAAATAGAACACATCTGCAATTTTATTTATACTTTTCCATTTATCAAAAATATAGGCGGGTAAGAAAATTATACACAGAAAAACAATGTACCAATGTATCAGCAAATTTTAATTTGAAGAATTATTAACTAGAAGGATTTTCTCATAACTGTTAGTTTTCAAACTATGCCCATAGTAATCTAACGTTCCACTGGGGACAAAGCAGGATTGAGGGACAAGGAAGTCTACAGGTGTAGTCTCATCTCTCCTTTAGCTAAACAGCTCTACCTGTCTCTGTTTTATATAATACAGTTTAATGCAAAAAAAAAAAAAAATTCAAGTTCTATTCTTTGGGAAAAAAGTTTTTCCAAAGGTATAAAAGTCACTCACTTCGTCAAAGTCCCTAATTTTACATAAGAGACAAAAAGGCCCCAGAGAGATTGCAGTTTGCCTGAGGTCAAAAAACCACCTAGCTGCAAGCCAGGAATGTGGTTTAGGTCTTACTGAGCCTAGAGTTTTATGCCAGTTACTTCCTCATATTCAGGAACAATGCATGCATTTTTAACTATAACTCAGAGAATATGAATACATAAAACTTTGTCATGTGGCTCAATAATGTTCAGGCATTAGGCACAAAATAGCTTTCTAACTAAAGTATAAATTTTAAAGTCATGAACAAAAAGAAAGGAACAGAAGTTATCTTAACTCCTTTTAGTAACAGTCAACATGTGCAATTTATAAGCATAAATTTTTTTAACCAAAGGACAAGGAACTTGAAGGAGAAAATCTTTAGTCGAACCAAAGAACCTGAAACTGAGGAAATTCTTCCTTGAAAGAATTATTCATTTCCTTCAAATAAAACTTTGTTTATCCAAATCAATCAACAAATGAGTTACCTATGTTGTGGGTTATTTATAGCAAAATTTAAAACGCACAACAGATTTCTCTTTACCATCTAGCATGCTCTGTCCAACCTCTCATCATTAGTTGGTATGTACAAAAGACATGATTAACTTTAATTAGAATTTAAATCAAGTCAGAAATTATAGGTAAACCTTCATTTCCATGTGAGGACTTTTCTCTACCTTCCTCACGACAGGAAGGGAGATTTACCTAAAGGGTGAATTTGGGAGAAGGCACTAAGCAATGCATACATGGTTCCAAATCTCTTCTTTAAAAAGATGTGCCTGCCATAGTAGCATGAATTCAAGTCTGCTCTCATCTTTGTGGGATGGGCATCAAACATTTGTTCCTTCCATTACAACTGTGTGTGGAAGTGCCTAATTTGGGATAAAGTACTGGGAAGCTCGCTGTGGCTACCTACCTAAACCATATCCTCCTATTTGTTAGTATGTATTACTAATAAAGTTACTAAGCTTATCTCCATCTGCCTGACTCCTGTGTTCTCAACTCAGAAAAAGAAGAGCAATGTCATCTGCCACCTACTCCACCACAGTTCCAACAAGAAAAATGACCAGACAACACTTAGACATGTTTTCTTCTTCCTTGACTTTATAACTAACATTCATTCTTCAAAGCAACATACTTTAAAGAGGGAAAAAGTTGAAAAGAACAACTTCAGAAACAAACATAGAAAGTCAGCCAAAATGAGGAGACAGGCGAGTATGTTCCAAATGAATGAACAATGCAACACTTCAGAAAAATAACTAAATGAAACAGAGATAAGTAGTCTACCTGATAAAGAGTTCAAAGTAATGGTCATAAAGATGCTCAGCAAACTTGGGAGGAGAATGGATGGATTCAGTGAGAACTTCAACAAAGAGAACATACAAAGAAGAACCAATCAGAGCTAAAGACTACAATAACTGAAATGAAAAATACACCAGAGGGAATCAACAGCAGATTGAAAGCTGCAGAACAGACCAGTGATCTGCAAGACAGGGTAGTAGAAATCCTCCAAGCCAAAAAGAAAAAAAAGAATTTTAAAAATGAGGATAGGTTAAGGGACCTCCTAGGATCGAGCCCCACATTAGGCCCCCTGCTCAGGGAGCCTGCTTCTCCCTTTCCCTCTGGCCCTCCCCTCCCACTTGTGTTCTCTCTTGCTTGCTCTGCTCCCTCTCTCTCTCATAAATAAATTAAAATAAAAAAAAAAGGAGGGGTGCCTGGGTGGCTCAGTCATTAAGCGTCTGCCTTCCACTCAGGTCATGATCCCAGGGTCCTGGGATCGAGCCCCACATCGGGCTCCCTGCTCAGCAGGAAGCCTGCTTCTCTCTCTCCCACTTACCCTGCTTGTGTTCTCTCTCTGGCTGTCTCTGTCAAATAAATAAATAAAATCTTAAAAAAAAAAAAAAAGGAAAGGCCATAACTAGAAGTAAAAAAATTATGAAAGAAAGTTTTATTGGGGGGCGCCTGGGTGGCTCAGTCGGTTAAGCATCTGCCTTCGGCTCAGGTCATGATCCCAGGGTCCTGGGATCGAGCCCCACATCAGGCTCCCTGCTCCGTGGGAAGCCTGCTTTTCCACCCTTCCCCTGCTCTCTCTCTCAAATAAATAAAATCTTTTAAAATAAGAAAAAGAAAGTTTTATTGGTAAAAGCAAACATACAGTAGAGGTAATAGATCAATCACTTTTATAAAGCCAGTATGAAGGTTAAAAGACAAAAGTAGTAATATCAATTATATCTACAGTAATTAGTTAAGGGATACACAAAATAAAAAGATGTAAACTAAGACATCAAATAAATAAAACAAGGTGGGGTGTAAAAATGTAGTGTTTTTAAAATGTGTTTGAACTTAAGTAACCATCAACTTAAAATAGACTGCTATATACATAGGATGTTATATATGAACTTCATGTGATCACAAACCAAAAATCTAAAGGCATCCAAGCATAACACTAAAGAAAGTCCTCAAATTAGAAGGGAAGAGAGCAAGACAATAAGGATGCCGAATGAAGGAACAAGATTGAGGCCTCATTTACCACAAGCCTATGCTACTTTTGTCTACATTAATAAGAACGTGAATATACCATCAAAACCATAAACCTATGTGCATTCATTGAAATGGATATTTTAATAACAATGACACAAAGGAAACTAGCTGCTATTTAAAGACTCCCTATCATTCCCATCTTAGTCATCAATCATTCAACTGATGGCAAGGTAGATATATGTGAACTTCTTTTTAAGAATTCAAATTGTGGGGCGTCTGGGTGGCTCAGTCACAGTTAAGTGTCTGATCTTGATTTTGGCTCAGGTCACGATCTCAGGGTTGTGGGACTAAGCCCTACATCGGGCTCCACACTGAGCATGGAGCCTGCTTACCCTCTGCTCCTCACCCCCTGCTTGCACTCCCTCTCTGGAAAAAAAAAAATCAAATATTTGCTTGATTTAGCTATTTAGAAAATGCTCTACAACTGCTCAAGACATTTTGTAAAACGTGAAATAGAAGTGTTATAAGTAAAAAAAAATGCTATAAGTAAGAAAGCAATTAAAAATGTACTCTCATGTGAGAAAACAGGTCATGAGACTGGGCCCTATGTAGGGTTCCATGCTCGGGGGGGGGGGGGGGATCTGCTTGAAAGTCGCATGCTCTCTCTCCCTCTTGTGCACTCTCTCTCTCTAAAATAATACAATCTTTAGGGGCGCCTGGGTGGCTCAGTCGTTAAGCGGCTGCCTTTGGCTCAGGTCATGATCCCAGGGTCCTGGGATCAAGCCCCACTTCGGGCTCCCTGCTTGGAGGGAAGTCTGCTTCTCCTTCTCCCACTGCCCTTGCTTGTGTTCCCTCTCTCACTGTGCCTCTGTCAAATAAATAAATAAAATCTTCAAAAAAATAAAATAAAATAAATAAAATCTTAAAAATAGTAAAATATGTCAGTTTAGTTATATTTACTAAATAAAGTTAATAATAGGTATCTCTTGAAAGTAAGAGCTCCAGGAACTAAAAAAAAATCGTAAAATTTCTGTCTCATTTCTTTATTAGCGCATATAATTATGACTTTTACTTAGTGTGTGTTAGTTAAACAACTCAGAATTTCACCAAAT
Source organism: Mirounga angustirostris (assembly GCF_029215605.1). Taxonomy (NCBI): domain Eukaryota; kingdom Metazoa; phylum Chordata; class Mammalia; order Carnivora; family Phocidae; genus Mirounga; species Mirounga angustirostris. The sequence continues at coordinate 101,405 of NW_026991846.1, forward strand.
TAAAAACAAAAATTATATCAGAAATCTGAAACCCAAGGGCAAAAAGATAACTAACCTTGGTCAAGAAAGTCTCAACGCCATTCTTTGTAGGCCGTGAGCTTGAGGTAGGAATCACTAGGTTTTCTCTCGGAGCAACATATCTATTGAACAGTGAACTATTATTCATATTTCTAACAGAAGGCAATTCTAGGACAGGGCTCATAGCAATAGTATTAATCAAAGACTTTTTTTGCTGTGTCTCCACCAGAAGTTTGGTACTGGTCTCTGCCAGCTTCTCATTAGTCCTGTTAAGATTACAAAACACAATGCTTAGTATTTCATTTCTCCCCAAATCATTCCTAAGTGACTTGCATTTTTTTAAAGTTTCCATAATAGTAAACAGAATGTGCCATTAAACGGTGTTTTAACACTGAAAATGTGACAGAGCAGACCTACAATATATAATGATAGGTTTAAAATTGCTCTAAAGGACATATATTTCTAGAGGATTCCTAACTAACAAGTAATTCAAATTAAGGAGGGACAGAAATGGCTATTAGTGATGCACATGGCTTAACAGGTAATACCTGCTGCCTTCTGGAATGGCTGGACTTAACAAGATTCTTGAGGATGCCATTACACATACTTATATTTAGTAAACCAGGATGCCATTACATATACTTCTATTTAGTAAACCAGTTTAGAGATATAAAAATATAAAACCATCCCAGGGGGCTGGGTGCTCAGTCAGTTAACCATCTGCCTTCGGCTCAGGTCATGACCCCAGAGTCCTGGAATCGAGCCCCTGCTTTTCCCTCAACCTCTGCCTGCCGCTCCCCCTGCTTGAGCTCACTCGCTCGCTCTCTGTCAAATAAATACATAAAATCTTTAAAATAAAAATAAAAATAAACCATCCCTCAAAGACATTTTCAAGCATTGGCTTTCACCACTCTTGCACATTTCACTCATTACCTCAGAGAAATTGAGCATTTGGCACTGAGGAATAATTTAGACCAACAATTGCTAGATGGCAGAGTTGTGATCAGAAAGAAATAAAACAGCTCCAGAGCCAATTAGGTTATAACACAGCTACCAGGGTACTGGAGGTGGAATCTACCCTTTCTGTCTTTCACCCAGCCCCTCCTCATGTCCACCATGGTGCTTTTTTTAGCCACTTTGGGAATTATACTGCCTTTCGGCCCCTAGGGGAATCTTTTTGTATTTCACATGTATACTTTTATGTAAGGTAGAAAAACTATAAAGAACAGTTTGTTTCAAAGCACCCTCTATTTGGTAATAATAACAAAAATCACAATCAAAAAAGTAAATTTACCAAGCTGCCAGGATGTGCAGTTGGGTTACAGATGTATTCTTCCAAAAATAAACTCACTAATATTAATAAACTCATTTCTATTTAGGGCAATTCTGACAAACAATTTTATAATAACATGCTGTCTAAATTATAAAGCTTCTAACCATTAGCTTAAAGACTAGGAGATCAGATTAACTGAAAATATTAAGGGGAAAAAAATAAAATCATGTAAAACCAAAAAAAGGAGGAGAGATGCAAACTGTCTTGGACGAACATTTCAAAGGTAAGTTCTTTTACAAACATCATTTTCCAAAATTAAACTATCTAATTGGCTTTCACTTCCTACTCATCTCATGAACCTGGCTCCATAAAAATTACACTTTAGAGGCAAATTAACAAGCTAAATCTATTTTCTATGATTCTGTTTTAACTTACTTGTTCAGTTCATTTGTCAATGACATTCGAACTTTTAATTCTTCTAGGTAGAGTTGCTTGTATTTTTCCAATTCTGTTTTATTAAAATCTTCTTGAGAACATTTCATTCTGGATAGTTCAAATTCTAGTTCTTTAATTCTGAGTTCCATTTGATTTCTTATTGAAGCATTATTAGCTTCTCTTAACTGTCCTAAGCTTTCTTGAGATGCTACTTGTGTCTAAAGCAAATTAAAAGCATACTTTTAAAATAAGTTATAACCTGGGTAATTATAGTATATTTCTTTCCTTTAGTTTTGAGTCAATGATTCAGAGAGCAATTGTAAATGTGAAAAAAAAGCTGAAGCGTAAAATATTTGTCATCAATGTCAACTGAATTAAATCTGAATGATAAAGTTCAATCATTCTTATATTAGAACTCATGCAATCTGGTAATTCAGAGAATAATAGAATCATTTAAAACTTTAAAAAAGTGAACAATACAACTTAAGAATAATTCAAGTACCGGGGGTGCCTGGCTGGCTTAGCCGGTTGAGCGCCTGACTCTTGGTTTCTGCTCAATTGTGATCTCAGGGTCATGAGATAAAGCCCTGTGTCATACTCAGCATGGAGTCTGCCTGGGATTCTCTCTCTCCCTCTGTGCATCCCCTCACCCGTGCTTTCTAAATAAATAAATAAATATCTTAAAAAAAATAATCCAAGTATGGTACAATTTTTTTTTTTTTAAAGTAGGCTCCATGCTAGGCTTGATTTCACAAGCCTGAGCTGCTCAACCAACTGAGCCACCCAGGCACCCCATGGTTAAAATTTTTAAAACACCATCTTTTCTTTTCCTGTCAATAGTCTTGTTTTATACCAAGTGATCTTAAAAAATAAAATGATTCTCTACTGTGAATCATTCTGAAAAATCAATTTAGTGAGAATAATGATGAAAACTGAAATTTTTTTTTAAAGATTTTATTTATTTATTTGACAGAGAGAGAGATAGCGAGAAAGGGAACACAAGCAAGGGGAGTGGGAGAAGGAGAAGAAGGCTTCCTGCGGAGCAGGGAGCCCGATGCGGGGCTCGATTCCAGGACCCTGGGATCGTGACCTGAGCCGAAGGCAGACGCTTAACGACTGAGCCACCCAGGCGCCCCGATGAAAACTGAAATTTTTAAAGAGAAGGAACAAATGCTTCCAGAAATTTACCAAATTGCTATAAAGGAAGTAGAGGAAAACTATACAATGCATATAACCAAAATGTAACTTGCAGTGAAATGATTAAAGCATACTACAGATCAATAAATTAACCTGGAAAAACAGATTGGCTTCTTTTAATTTTTCTGTTATGTCCAATCTTGTTCTTTCTTCAAGCTCCCGTTTATAGTGTTCTATTTTACTGTATTCTACCATACTGAATTCTACATGACTTCTGAGGTTTACTACTTGTTCCAACTTCTTTTTATTCTTCTCTAGTTTTTCATATTTCTTCTGCATTTCCTTCATAGATGTTAACTCCTGGGTAAGAAGCTGGTTGTTTGCATCCAGGTATAGACATTTTGAAGACGCAGTTTCCAGTTTTGCTGTAAGATCATCAACCTGCATGAATAAAATAATACAGTTTGGAAGTAGAGTGAAAATAGTCTAATGCAAAACTATGACCAAGTTTTTTTTTTAAAAGATTTTAAGTCTCTACACCCAACACGGGGCTCAAACTCACAACCCCCAAGATCAAGAGTCACATGCTCTACTGACAGAGCCAGCCAGGTGCTCAAATTTTAAAATAAATTCATTTTCAACAAAATGTTATCTATATTGTAAGTAGAGTCTTGGAATGTGGAACCTCAAATAACTCAGAAAATCAAGAACAAAATTAAAACCACTAGTAGTTACTAAAGGAGATCTCTGCTATCGTTCTCTTTGCCACACATTTATACTTTTATTTTTCTATGATTGTTTCAGATCTTTCCTTCACAAAATAACTGTAAGTCATCTCTTAGTAGAAAGTCTCTTAACCCTTCCCTCATCTTAACACTCCATAATTTTTTTTAAAGATTTTATTTATTTACTTGAGAGGGAAAGAGAGCAAGAGAGCAAGAGTGCAAGAGCAGGGGGAGGGAAAAGCAGACTCCCCACTGAGCAGGGAGCCCAGCGTGGGGCTCAATCCCAGCATGCCAGGATCACAACCCAAGCCAAAGGCAGACACTTAACTGACTGCGCCACCCAGGTGCCCTGGTACTCCATAAGTTTTAAAGAAGTTTTAGGAATATCATATTGACTTATGTAGGTCTCAGCAAATAAATGCTTACCAAAATAAGACTTTGAAAATAAAACTCTAATTAATGAATCTATAAAGACTGATTTTAATGCCATAAGCCTTTTTCTGAATTACAAATGTTTTATGCTAATTTGAATTGCATTCTGAGAAGAAATGATTTGCAAGGTTAAGAAATCGCATCTCTCAGTAAAAAAATTTAGTGAGATGATCCATACATTTTTGACCAAAAAAACCCCCCAAAAAACCCCCTTAATTCAACAGTATTATAATCCTTTGTTACATCCCACAAAATAAGACAAAAACAACCAAAAAACTTGCTGGAGTTTCAGTGATGCTGAATTGGGAAGAACTTCTTTCTTTTAGATATGATTGGTAAGACAAGATGAGTGGATGTGGTGGTTTTATAAATTCTTTGACACTTCTCCCATGACAATCCCCCCCCCCCCTTAATATGTGCTGGCCTTAGTAACTGGTTTCTAGTGAATAGAATATGGCAGAACTGCTGTGTGATTTTTAAGGCTAGGTTACAAAATGTGAGATAGCCTCCATCTGACTTTTTCTACAGAAGCTCACCCTTAGCATCCAGCTGTTGTGGGAAAGCCCAGGCCACCTAGTGAGTCCTCATGCAGATACTGCAGCTGAGACTGCCTCAGCTAACATCCTAGTCAAAAAGCAGCCTCAACAGCCAAACATGTGCATGAACAAGAACAAGGTTTTAGATGATTCTAGTTCCCAGCTTCCAGTCATCCCAGCTGATGCCAAATGAAGAAGAAATGAGTTGGCCTTACTCAGCCTTGTCTAAAGATGTGTGAACAAGATAAATGCTGTTTTGAGCCACTGGGTTTTGAGATGGTTGAGTATGCAGCAATAAATAACTGGCACAGATACTGATATTAAAAATGGGGTGCTGCCATTAAAAACAAAACAAACTAAAAATAAACCTCCTTTGAACCAGGAGGTAGGTGGAACCTGAAAGGATGTAGAGAAGAGTAAGAATGAAAACCAAAAGGGCTTCCAAGAAACTGTTAGTGGAAACCTGATGGCCCTTGAAGAGGCTTACAGCAAAGGTTTCTAGACAAGTGAAGAAAATGACACTAGAGGGAAAGGAACTCATGCAACAAACCACTTGAAAGGAAACTCATAGGGGAGATAAGCTAAAGAAACACTATTCAATATGAAGGAACCAGGATTTGCTGGGTTCAAATATCTGTTTCTCATTTACAGCCTCTCCACATGTTGAATTGTCAAATAATGCTAAAATAAATGGCTTCTGGGTTAAGAGCAAATCGAGGAAAACATGGTCTATGGATGAAGCCAAGACTATAAAACCCTTTATTAAGACCTCGGAAGGTTTTAAGGTGTGCCTCCAATTTCTTTAAGGATCTTAAGAGTATAAGAATTTTAAAGGCATTGTCAAATAAGAGGTTCACAGGAAACCTGAGTTGAAAAGCTTATCTCAAAAAGACCCAGGAGAATGGCTTTTCTAATGGCATGAACTCCAATAATATTCACAGAAAACTCAAAAAGTGAAGAGAATTATAGGGGCATCTGGGTGGCTCAGTCGGTTAAGCGGCTGTCTTCAGCTCAGGTCAAGATCCCAGGGTCCTGGGATCGAGTCCCACATCAGGCTCCAAGCCTGCCTCTCCCTCTCCCTCTGCCTGCCTCTCTGCCTACTTGTGCTCTCTATCTCTCTGTCAAATAAATAAAATCTTCAAAAAAAAAAAAAAAAGTGAAGAGAATTAGAGAAGCAAAAACACTGTTTGCGAGCTTGGACTAAAAGAGACCAAGATAGTACAAGCTGAAAATAGGCCTTTGGGTCTTAGAAGTCCCACAGGGAGGAAGCAGGCTGAAAAAACAGCTAAAAACACAGGTCATTCCTTATGAAAAGGACAGAACCAAGAGCTCAAAGAGTAAAGCAAAGAGCCATGGAGAAGTATTCCCATGGTTAGGACTAAGTCCTAACTAAAGAACTGACAGCATGCTTCAGGCTATATTTCAAAACTGCTATGGACTAGCGTGCTTCCCATCTTCTTTCTGAATGGGAGAGTCCTTAGCAGGTTATCCGCATCCTGCATTTTGAGTGGTAGAGAACTGTCACTTTAATTCTCAAGTCTTCATATTGAGAGGACTTGAACTCAAGGGACTATAATTCAGACACCTTAACCCCACTGCTCCTGATTAAAATGGTAAGATCTTGGATTCAAGCCTGAACCTAATGCCATGATAACAGATTTGTGGGAGGAGGTGAGTGTATTTTTCATGTTGGAGGAATACAAAAATATGCTGGTTTTTAAATGTGTCCATAGGTTTTTAAATATTCATTCTATTAAAAATAAATAAATAAAAAGACCGTGGGCCAATCTTAGTGACTTATCTCCTAACAAACAGAATATGGTGAATGTGATGCTGTGTGTATTCCAAGGCTAGGTTACAGAGGCAATAGAGCTTCTGCCTTGCTCTGTATCTCAGGCTGCTTACTTGGAATTTAGCCCTCCAATTTGTGAGGAAGCTCAGGCCACAAAGAGAGTCTAGGTGTTTCAGCTGCCTGCCTTAACTATAGTCCTAGTCAACAGCGAGCATCAACAACACCAGAAGTGATGGAACAAATCTTCAAACACTTCCATCCCCAAACCTTTCAGTTGCCCCACCTGAAGCTAGGGGAACAGAAACAAGCTGTCCTGGCCACACTTTTCCTAACAGATTTGTGAACAAAATAAATGTTATTTATTTAAGCCACTAAACTTTGGGGAGTTTGTTAAGAAAAAAAAACAAAAAAAGATAAATGGATGATAAAAAGAGTTAATAAGATACATAACTTATATAGTAGAAATTGGTCTCCATTAAAGTGGGAAGTAATAAATGTCAAGATTAATTTATTAATGACAAACAGTGCTAATGAGAAGCAGCACATAACTAGAAGCAAGATCTAAGAAGTTTTTCTCTCCATTTTCCCCCATTTAGGGTGACATTACCTATGCATTTTTTATATATGACCTTTATTATGTTGCAGTATGTTCCTTCTAAACCTACTTTGTTGAGGGTTTTTATCATGAATGGATGTTGTACTTCGTCAAATGCTTTTTCTGCATCTATTGAAACGATCAGATGATTCTTCTCCTTTCTTTTATTAATGTGGTGTATCACATAGATTGATTTGCAGATATTGAACCACCCCCACAACCCAGGAATAAATCCCATTTGATCATGGTGATGGCTTTTTAATGTATTGTTGGATTCAGTTTGCTAGTATTTTGTTGAGGATTTTTGCAACTAGGTTCACCAGAGATACTGGCCTGTAGTTCTCTTTGTGGTGTCTTTATCTGGTTTTGGTATCAGGGTAATAATACTGGCCGCATAAAATGAATTTGGAAGTTTTCCTTCCTTTTCTGTTTTTTTTTTTTTTTTTTTTTTTTTTTTTGGAGGGGGGAACAGTTTGAGAAGAATAGGTATTAACTCTTCCTTTAAGTGCTAGGTAGAATTTGCCTCTGAAGCCGTCTGGTCCCGGACTTGGGTTTGTTCAGAGTTTTTTGATTACTGATTCAATTTCTTTGCGGGTTATCAGTCTGTTCAAATTTTCTATTCCCTCCTGTTTCAGTTTTGGTAATTTGTATGTTTCTAGGAATTTATCCATTTCTTCTAGATTGTCTATTTGTTGGCATATACTTTTTCATAATATTCTCTCATAACTGTTTGCATTTCTGTGGTGGTGTTATTTCTCCTCTCTCATTTGTGATTTTATTTATTTGGGTCCTTTCTCTTTTCTTTCTGTAACTCTGGCTAGAGCCTTGTCAGTTTTATTAATTTTTCCAAAGAACCAGCAACTGGTTTCATTGATCTCTTCTAGTTTTATCTTTTTTAAGTTTCTATACTATTTATTTCTGCTGTATTTTTTTTAAAGGATTTGTTTATTTGAGAGAGAGAGAGAGAGAGTGGGGAAAGGGGCAAATGAAGAGGGAGTGAGGGAATCCTCAAGTAGACTCCCCGCTGAGCATGGAGCCTGAAGCAGTGCTCAATCCCAGGACCTTGAGATCATGACCTGAGCGGAAATCAAGAGTTAGCTGCTTAACCAACTGAGCCACCCTGGTGCCCCTATTTCTGCTCTAATTTTTACTATTTCCTTCCTTCTGCTGACTGTACGCTTCATTTATTATTCTTTTTCTAGCTTCTTTAGGTGTAAGGTAGTTTGAGATTTTTCTTGCTTCTCGAGCTAGGCCTGTATTGCTATATACTTCCCTCTTAGGACCACTTTTGCTGTATCTCAAAAGTTTTGGCGAATGTGTTTCATTTTCATTTGTTTCCATGTATTTTTAAATTTCTTCTTTTATTTCCTGGTTGGTCCATTCATTGTTTAGTAGAATGTTACTTAACCAACATGTATTTGTGGTCTTTCAGATTGTTTCTTGTGGCTGACTTCTAGTTTTATATTATTGTGGTCAGAAAAGGTGCATGGTATGACTTCAATCTTTTTTGTATCTATTAAGGCCTGTTTTGTGGCCTAATATGTAATATATTCTAGAGAATGTTTCAGAATGTGTATTCTGCTGTTTAAGGGTGGAATATTTTGAATATATCTCTTTAGTCCATCTAATCCAGTGTGTCATATAAAGACATTGTTTCCTTGTTGACTTTCTGTTAGTTGATCTGTCCATTGATGTAAGTAGGGTGTTAAAGTTCCCAACTATTGATTATTTCTATTCCTTCCTAAAATATCCAAACTGTACATTGTGTTCATGGATACTTTTACTATTAGGAATAAAAGCAACTTATTCCATTAAAAAAACTATATATATATTAAAAATAAAGTACCATAGTATTATTGTATTATTATCAATTAGTTCTTTTATGTTTGTCATTAATTGTTTTATGTATTTGGGTGATCCCATGTTGGGTGCATAAATATTTACAATTGATCTTCTTCCTGTCAGATTGTCCTCTTTCTTACGATATAGTGCCCTTGTCTCTTGTTACAGTCTTTGTTTTAAACTCTATGTTGTCCAATATAAGTTATTGCTATTCTGGCTTTCTTTTGATGTCCATTTGCATGATACATGTTTCTCCATCCCCTCACTTTCAATCTGCAGGTATCCTTATGTCAAAAATGAGTCTCTTGTAGGCAGCATATACATCCTATGTCTTTTGATTGGAGCATTTAGCCCATTTATATCCGAAGTAATTATTGATAGATATGTATTCGTCATTTTACTACTTGTTTTGTGGTTGTTTCTGGAGATTTTTCTCCGATCCTTTTTTGTGTCTTTGATGCTTTGCTGATGTTCTTTAGTGATATATTTGGATTCTTTCTCTTTGCATGTTTATTAGTGGTTTTGTTTTTGGTTTTCTTTTCTTTTCTTTTTAGAGAAAACACGAGCGGGGCAGGGAGAGGGAAAGTGAATCTTAAGCAGATGCCATGCCCAGCACGGAGCCCAATGCAGGGCTCAATCTCACAACCCTGAGATCATGACTTGAGCTGAAATCAAGAGTCAGATGCTTAACCAACTAAGCCACCCAGGCACCTCTATTGGTGGTTTTTGATATATAATTTGTATATAACCTCTTCTGCATATAGCAGTCTATATTAAGTTGCTGGTCATTTAAGTTTGAACCAATTCTTTTCTCTTCTTCTCCCCATGCTTCAGATAAGGTATATTTTATATCCTTTGTTTCTGAGTTCCTTAAATTATTTTTTACATAAATGTTCATTTTTGTTACTTTTGTGTTTCTTGCCTTTATACTGTCACTTCTGGTCTCTCTTTTCCACTCAAAGAGCCCCCTTTAATGTTTCTTGCAGGGCTAGTGTAGTGGTCACAAACTCCTTTAATTTTTGTCTGGGAAACTCTCTCTCTCCTTCTATTCGGAGTAATAGGCTTGCTGGATAGAGTATTCTTGGTTACAGATTTTTCCCATTCACCATGTTGAATATATCATGCCACTCCCTTCTGGCTTGCAAACTTTCTGTTGAAAACATTCCTGATGGCCTTAAGGGGTTTCCCCTGGAAGTTACTGACTTGTTTTCCTGCTTTTAAGATGTTTTCTTTATCAGTATACTTTGCAAATTTAATTATAATGTATCTTGGTGTTGGCCTGCTTTTGTTGATTTTGATGGGAGTTTTCTGTGCCTGCTAGATCTTGGTGTCTGTTGCTTTCCCCAGATTAGGGAAGTTTTCTGTTATTATTCTTGAAATAAATTTTCTTACGCCTTTTCTCTCTCTTCTACTGGGACTCCTACACTGAGTTCCCGAGGTCTTGTCTCATTTTGCATAATTCTTCTTTCTCTCCCTTCTTCAGCTTTATTGCTTTCCATTACTTTGTCTTCTAGGTGATTAATTTGTTCTTCTGCTTCTTCCAGCCTGCTGTTCATTGCATCAGGTATGTTTCTAATCTCATTTATTGCACTCTTCATCTCTGATTCTTTTTTTTAATTCTTTTATCTCTGTTGTAAGGGTCTCACTGATGTCTTCCATTCTTTTCTCAAGTCCAGTGAGTATCCTTATGATCACTGCTTTAAATCCTCCATCAGGCATGATATTTATTCTGCCTCCATTAAATCTCTGGTCCCATGGCCTTATCCTGTTCTTTCATTTCAGATAAATTCCTGTTTTCTCATTTTGTCTACGTCTCTACCAGCTTCTCTGTGTTAGAAAAGCCAGTTATGTTACCTGCTCCTGAAAGTAATGGACTTATGAAAAAGACGTCATGTAGTGCCCAGGGTCTGGCACTTAGGGCAGTGTCCACAGTGTGTGCTGCATGCACTCTGCTGTTGTGTTCTGGCTGCTCTATCCTTTAGGCCAGTCATCTGCAGAGGCTCTCCCCACCTGCTGTGGGCAGTGTTTGGTACCTGGCTGGAATGTAGCAACTTTTAAATTCGGTGTGCTCTGGTGTGCTTGTGAAATGAGACCTGTCACCACCTCCACTGGAACTGAGGTCCTCCTGAATCTATTCAGGAGATGTGGTGTGGGCAGAGGTCTTCTGGGGGCGGGGGGGGGAAGGCCTGCTGTGCTGGAACTGAGGCAAGAATGATTGATCAGGGCAGTTCCACTGGAGTGCAAGGGGATGGTTTGATGTAAGCAAATTAGACAGCCAGTGTCAGAGCTGCACCGCTTCCCACAGGAGGCTCTGTATTGGTGCTGAGGGGCAGTGGAGGGAAATGGCACCAGCTGGTTCCTTTGTTCCTAGAGAAGAATCTCCGTCAACACTGCCTCTCAGGGACATGCTCTGAGAAGAGTGAGTAATCTCCCCACTGTATGCCCCAGGCACTGTTCAGATCACTGTTTCCCTGCTGTATGCTCCCGGGTTGTTTACCTGCCTTCTCTCCAAGAGCAGCACAGTGCCCTACAGGCTCTATCCCAGCTAAGCCTGATGACCTTTAGAACTCCAGGCTTTAAGCCCCCCTCGTTGTAAGAACTCATGAAATTCAGCCCCTCTCATCTTCCAAGCCAGTGGGTATGAGGAAACGTTCTCTTTGGGCATTTCCATGTACTCCTCTCCTGCCCTTCTCTATGACCATGAATCCCTCCCCTCTATAACAGCCACGATCTGTTTCTCTCCTAAACCACATCTCTGTACTTCTACCTTCTTCGATGTGTCCTCTTCCCTCTTTAGTTGTGGAGTTTGTTCTGTCAGTCTTCAGGTATTAGGTGAACTTAGGCTCCTCTTACTCTGCTACCATCTTCCTTTCTCTCAAGACATTTCTCTAAGATATGCTTCAATTACAAATTATTACAACTAGGCAGGCATGCCCCTATAGATTTTCCCCTCAAGTTAGGGGAGAAGAAAGACCGGCAAGCAGAAAGACAATATGATTGCAAGTATAACAGCTGAAAAACTAGGAATAGTTTAATAACCAAAATTGGACCTTTTACCTGATCTCCATTAACTGAAATTCTAAAAGAAATAGCCAGCTTTGAGTATTTTTAAATCAATCTAATACTCAATCTTCATTCTCCTTTCATCAGTGAGGAAATAAAGAGAACATTATGGAATCATTTTTAATCTTTTCAGTAGTAAACCAAATGTACTGTCCATTGGCACTATTTAAATTAAATATAGGTGGTGCCTGGGTGGCTCAGTCATTAAGCATCTGCCTTTGGCTCAGGTCATGATCCCAGGGTCCTGGGATGGAGCCCACATCAGGCTCCCTGCTCCACGGTAAGCCTGCTTCTCCCTCTCCCACTACCCCTGCTTGTGTTCCCTCTCTCGCTGTGTCTCTCTCTGTCAAATAAATAAATAAAATCTTTAAAAAAATAATTAATTAAATATAATTTCTCCTTTATCTTATTCCAAGCTTGTTTATGTGGGGAGGTAAGTAAGACCATCTCATCTTTATGTTGTATCACAATGCTTTCCCATATCATACAAAACTGGCTTTGAAAATTTATGGCATTCAAATTGCTAATCTACTATTTGTCTCTGATAACTCAATTAAATACTACCTGATATTTTACAGCTGTATTCTTGAAATAATGTAATGAAATATTTATTCCATTAATTATTTATTGAGCTATTAAAGGACATATCTTTCTATTTAAAGTAAAAGAAGATGGATACAGACAACTGTATTTTCTGAGAATGTAGGATCTGTGCCAAGAACAGGATCAGCACCTGTGTTATACAGAAGAACCCGGTCAAAATAGTATCTAATTGTGAATTACAAGATGATGGATTACCAAGATTTCAAAACAGGAAAGCTGACAGCCCAGAGTTCATCTTTTCCTTCCTGGATGGTGAAATTTATAGATGAGTCTATGCTTTATAATAAGTTAATAAAACATAATGAAGTAACGAGTAGACAGCAGATCCTATGACCAAGATTTGATGGAAACGGATGTGGGAGGCACTGAGTGAGCGACTCAAGATATGAATGGAGAAAAGAACCAGAACTCTATCTTTTTGAGTCTGACTTCTCATCATATCATGGAGTCAGCAAGGCATAAGCTGGTAAAAGGCTCCTTCAAGAAGCAAAAAATTTCTACAGGAGTAAAGTTAAGTTCTACTACACTTTTATTAGTACATAAATGAGTGGTAAATTTGCAAGACGACTAGGGAAGAATTCTCATAAACTTTGATTGGGCAGTGACATAAGGATAGACATATAGATAAATGTATTAGAATTGACAATCTAAAAATAAACTGTCACATTATGGTGAATTGATTTTCCAATTTTAGTATATGTGCTGCCGAAGCGAGCACATGGTGAATTGATTTTCAACAAGGGTGTCAATTAAATGGAATAAGAATAGCCTTTTTAATAAATGGTAGTGGGACAAAGTAATAAAATTAGACCTCTACCTCATAGCACATATACAAAATCAACTCCAAATATAAGAGCTAAAATTATAAAACTCTTAGAAAAAAACATATCATTTGTGACTGGATTTGGCAATGGTTTCTTAGGACACCAAAAGAAAAAACAGATTAAGTATATTTCATCAAAATCAAAAACTTCTTTGCTTCAAATGTCACCATCAAGAAAGTGAAAAGGCAAGCTACTGAATAAGAGAAAATATTTGAAAAGCCTGTATCTGATAAGGGATTTGTATTTAGGATATACATAAATAACTCTTACAATAATGAAAAGACAATCCAATAAAGAAATGGTCAAAACAATTGATTCATTCTTTAAGGAAGATATAGAAATGGATAATAACCACATAAAAAGATGAGCTACTCAACATCATTAGTTTTTGTTTAGTTTTTTTTTCTAACGTTTTATTTGTTTATTTGACAGAGAGAGAGAGAGAGCACAAGCAGGGGGAGATGCAGAGGGAGAGGGAGAAGCAGGCTACCCGCTGAGCAGGGAGCCAGATGTGGGGCTCAATCCCAGGAACCTGGGGTCATGACCTGAGCCGAAGGCAGACGCTTAACTAATTGAGCCATCCAGGTGACCCTCAACATCATTAGCTTTAAGCAAAATACAAATCAAAGCCACAAGATCGATGGAACTCATCAAGTGTATTATGCTAAGCCAAACAAGTCAGTCAGAGAAAAATAAATACCCTATGATTTTACTCATATGTGGAATTTAAGAAACAAAACAGATGAACACAGGGGAAAGGGGGAAAAAAAAGAAGAGAAAGGGAGGCAAACCATAAAAGACTCTTAACTATAGAGAAAAAAACTAAGTGTTGCTGTAGTGGAGGTGGATGGGGGGTGGGCTAGATGAATGATGTACTTGTTGTGATGAGCACTGGGTGTTGTATGTAAGTGATGAATCATTAAATTCTACTCCTGAAACCAATATGTTAACTAACTAGAATTTTAAAACTTCAAACAAACAAACAAAAAACCCCACAAGATGCCATTTCCCACCCACTAGGATGGCTATAATAAAAACAACAGATAATGGCAAACATTGGCAAAAATCAGGAAAAATGAGAACCTTCAAACACTGCTGACGAAAATGTAAAATGGTGCAGCCATGTTGGAAAACCGTGTGGCAGTTCCTCAAAGGGTTAAAAAAAAAAAAGAAAAGGTTAAAGAGAGTTACCATATGACCCAGCAATTCCATTTGTAAGTATATATCCAAGAGAAATGAAAACATGTTCACACAAGAACTTGTACGTGTGTGTATAATAGCATTATTAACAACAGACGAAAAGCAAAACAATCTAAAGATCTACCAACTGATAAATGAATAAATTAAATGTCGTATGTCTGTATAGTGGGATATTATTAGCAATAAAAAGAAATAAAGTACTGACACATGCTACAAAATAGGTGTAACTTGAAAATATTATGCTAAATGAAAGAAGGCAGTCACAGAGGACCACATATTGTGTGATTCCATTGATATGAAATGTCCAAAATAGGCAAATTTATAGAGACAGAGAGTAAGTAGTGGTTCCCTAGGGCTAAGGAGAGTAGGGAAGGGGAACCTAGCATAGGGCGACAGGTAAAAGGTACAGGACTTCTTTACAGGGTAACAAAAATGTTCTAAAATTGATTGTGGTACTCTTCGAATTTGCACATTACGTTCATTTTATCTCAATAAAGCTGTTACCAAAAAAAAAAAAATGTAGCACGTATATAAAATTAATAGAAAACATTTCATTGCTCAAAGCACTGAGTGACTTATTTCCCAAAATTAAATGATTCTGGAGTCCCAAAACTAATTAAAAATTACCTTCTGTTTTAGCATATTAATCTGACTATCCATTTCAATTTGATTGGTTTTTGAATTTCCAGGGAAAGTAAGCTCTCTACCTTCATATTCACTTAACTTTCTCCTTGTCACGTTTAAGAGTTTCTTAAATCTGCGGAAGGTATAGAATGAGTAAGTCAGGTTTTTTAAGAGTAAATATTTAATAATTGTTTAAATAGATAATATGTTCTATCATATAAACAAATCTATAAATTATGATCTCTCATTTGTCCCAATCTCACATTGTTTAAGAACATACTAACTAAATTATAATCTCAGGTAAAAAAATATGAAGAAAATTTTTATGACACAACTGGCAGAATTAATACTGTAACTATATTAAGAGTTCTTATACATAAGTTATTAATATTTATTTTCAGTATCTTAATAGAATCATCTATTATTAAATAGTGACTATAAACCAGAGACCAGTATCCAAGGTGAAGAAGAAAAGCATACTTATCCATGAATGTTTTAAAAAGACACAAAAATACATTTTGGTACCCACTAACCACAGTCTACAAGAAGAAAAGAAAATACATACAAAAAACATCAAAGGAGATCACTCACAAAAAAAGAAGAAAGAAAAATCTTTAAAGTCTGAGTTGAGAGGAAAAATGAAGAGACAAAGCTTTAGAAGAAAGGAAATCAGCAAAGAGATAATGTGTGATGGTCTATGAGACTGTTTCAGGAAAGAAGTTACATATCTTGGCTAGGACACTGTTAACAAAGTGAAAGGGTTGCAAAACAATGCAGAGAAAGACAGTTAAATGAGAGAATATCAGAGAACAAATTTGAGTAGTCAGCAAAAAAAAAAAAAAAAAAAAAAAAAACAGAAAGGGAGCCCTGTGGGAGCTACAGACATTGGAAAAAACTTTTTTTTTTTTTAATCTGAGTGGTAAAAGCATGATTGCTAATTTTATTCTTCTTTAAGTCAGACATATATTTTCCTCTGTATATTTTATAATTAAAAAATGCAGAAAGAAAATATAAGCAAGTTGAATCCAAAAAGATGGTGGAGGAGTAGGAGAGCTTAGTTTTGTCTGGTCCGGAACTCACTCGATAGCTATAAAATGATTTTGAACACCTGTGAACTCAACCGGAGATCTAAGAAAAGAATTGCCGCAATTCTACAAATAGAAAAGTGACCACGTTTGGGGAGGGTATGTGTTGTGGTGACCGCTGTGTATTATGTAAGACTGATGAATCACAGATCTGTACCCCTGAAACAAATAATACACTGTATGTTAGTAATAAAAAAAAAAAAAGAAAAGCAACCACTTTCTGCAAGTCTTTTTTAACTTTCATTTTTACAATTACATTCTATCCTTTCATTGTATTTAATTTTATTTTTGTATATATATATAAGTTTTTCTTTCTTTACAATTTGGGATGTAGTTTTCTAACAAACAGACCCAAATACATACAGGATCCAGTGTATTTCTCTGTTCTGTTCACCTGATTATATTCTTTTTTCTTTTTTTTTTTTTTTTTTTTGGTCTGGGTCTCTTCTAATTTGTTTAGTGTATATTTCACTGGGGTTGTTGTTGCTCTTTTAGTATTTTGTTCACTCATTCATCTATTTTCTGGACAGAATGACAAGATGGAAAAACTCAGCTCAAATAAGAGAACTAGAGGCAGTAAAGACTGCCAAGGACCTAATCAGTATGGACATAAGAGGTCAGAACTAGAGTTCAGAATGACGATGATAAAGATACTAGCTGGGCTTGAAAAAAGTATAGAAGACACTAGAGAATCCCTTTCTGAAGAAATAAAAGAATTAAAATCTAATCAAGTCAATATCAAAAAGGCTATTAATGAGATGCAATCAAATATAGAGGCTCTAAAAAAATAGAGGCTCTAACTGAGAGGATAAATGAGGCAGAAAGGAGAAGTAGTGATATACAAGACAAAATGACAGAGAATAAAGAAGCTGGGGAAAAAGAGAGATAAACGACTGGATCACGAGGTGAAATTTCAAGAGATAAGTGATACCATAAAGCGGAACAATAGTAGAATAATTGGGATCCCAGAAGAAGAGGAAGGGGGGGTGGCAGAAGGTGTGTTTGAGAATTAGAGCAGAGAACCTCCCTAATCCGGAGAAGGAAACAGGCATTCATATCCAGGAGGCACAGAAAACCCCCTTCAACATCAATAAAAACAGGTCAACATTTCGATATATAGTAGTGAAGCCTGCAAATTTCAGAGACAAAGAGAAAATCCTGAAAGCAGCTCAGCACAAGAGGTCCTTAACCGACAAGGGTAGAAACATTAGACTGGCAGCAGACCTAACCACAGAGACCTGGCAGGCCAGAAAGGACTGGCATGATATATTGAGGGTGCTAAACGAGAAAAATATGCAGCCAAGAATACTGTATTTATCCAGCAAGGCTGTCATTCAAACTTGAAGGAGAAAGAAAGAGTTTCCAGGACAAACAGAAACTAAAACATTTGTGATCACTAACCCAGCCCTGCAAGAAATATTAAAGGGGATCCTTTACGCAAAGAGAGAGCCCCAAAGTAACACAGACCAGAAAGGAACAGAGACAATATACAGTAACAGTGATATAACAGGTAGTACAATGGCACTAAATTCATATCTATCAATAGTTACCCTGAATGTAAATGGGCCAAATGCCCCAATCAAAAGATGCAGGGTATCAGATTGGATAAAAAAGCAAGACCCATCGATATGCTGTCTGCAAGAGACTCATTTTAGACCCAAGGACACCTCCAGATTGAAAGTGAGGGAGTGGAAAACCATTTATCATGCTAATGGACATCAAAAGAAAGCTGGGGTAGCAATCCTTGTACCAGACAAATTAGATTTTAGACCAAAGACTGTAATAAGAGATGAGGAAGGACACTATCATAATGACTTAAAGGGGTCTATCCAACAAGAAGATCTAACAATTGTAAATATGTGTGCCCCTAACATGGGAGCAGCCAATGACATAAACCAATTAATAATAAAATTAAAGAAACACATTGATGATGATACAATAATAACAGTGAATGACACACTGGACTGTGGGAAACAGACCTCCACAACAACCACTGGTGCATGTTCGTTCAGACTCCGAGATCTCTGAGAAAACTCGATTTGCTGGGTTAAAAATAAGCCGAAAGGATCAGAGTGAATTGCCCTTGGGACGTGTGTGGTCTGTTCTAAAGTACGCAGCAGAAGATGTTTTGTAGATAGGAAGCCACCTGTAAACAGCACACTGTGCACTCCCCTCTTGGTTCCCTTGCCCTGTAAATAGCACACTGTGCACTCCCCTCTTTGTTCCCTTGTCCTGCTTTAAAGATTCTTATCATACATGCGGGACTAATCCTATGTACATGGAAGAATGTGCCTTACTAAGCCCATGCTGTAAATCATTAGAGATCTATAGCGCTGTAGAAGGTATATAAGATTATGGAAAATAAACCTCGGGACCTTGGGCTGATTGCTCGGGGTCCCCTGTGCCTCGCAAAACTGGCATCTCTTTTCCTCAGTTCCTTCACCGCCCCAGGTCCACGACTCTCTGAGGTCGACACTGGACCAGATGCACTTCACAGATAGATTCAGAGCATTCCAACCTAAAGCCACAGAATACACATTCTTCTCGAGTGCACATGGAACTTTCTCCAGAAGACATCACATACTGGGTCACAAATCAGGTCTCAACCGGTACCAAAAGTAGGGGATCATTCCCTGCAGAGTTTCAGACCACAACGCCTTGAAACTTGAACTCAATCACAAGAGGAAATTCGGAAAGAACTCAAATACATGGAATGTAAGAGCATCCTATTAAAGAATGAATGGGTCAACCAGGAAATTAAAGAAGAATTAAAAGAATTCATGGGAACAAAGGAAAATGAAAACACAACTGTTCAAAACCTTTGGGATGCAGCAAAGGCAGTCCGGGGAGGGAAGTAGAGAGCAACAACAGCCTTTCTCAAGAAACAAGAAAGGTCCTAAATACACAACCTAACCTTACACCTAAAGGAGCTGGAGAAAGAACAGCAAATAAAGCCGAAACCCAGCAGGAGAAGAGAATTAATAACGATCAGAGCAGAAATCAATGAAATAGAAACCAAAAGAATAGTAGAACACAGCAACGAAACTAGGAGGTGGTTCCTTGAAAGAATTAATGGGATCGATAAACCCCTGGCCAGACTTAGCAAAAAGAAAAGAGAAAGGATCCAAATAAATAAAATCATGAATAAAAGAGGAGAGATCACAACCAACACCAAGGAAATACAATTTCAAGAACATATTAGGAATGACTATATGCCAACAAATTAGGCAATCTGGAAGAAATGGATGCATTCCTAGGGAGGTAGAAACTACCAAAACTGAAACAGGAAGAAACAGGAAACCTGAACAGACCCACAACCAGCAAGGAAATTGAAGCAGTAATCAAAAATCTCGCAAGAAACAAAACTCCAGGGCCGGATGGCTTCCCTGGGGAGTTTTAACAAACACTTAAAGAGGAATTAATGCCTATTCCTCTGAAGCTGTTTCAAAAAATAGAAATGGAAGGAAATCTTCCAAACTCTTTCTATGAGGCCAGCATTACCTTGATCCCAAAACCAGACAAAGACCCCACCAAAAAGGAGAATTACAGACCAATATCCCTGATGAACACGGATGCAAAAATTCTCATCAACATACTCGCTAATAGGAGCCAACAGTACATTAAGAGGATTATTCACCCCAACCAAGTGGGACTTATTCCTGGGCTGCAAAGGTGGTTCAACATCCGCAAATCAATCAACGTGATATGCTACGTTAATAAAAGAAAGGACAAGAACTGTATGATTCCTTCAATGGATGCAGAAAAAGCATTTGACAAAGTACAGCATGCTTTCTTGATTAAAACTCTTCATGGGGCGCCTGGGTGGCTCAGTCAGTTAAGCGGCTGCCTTTGGCTCAGGTCATGATCCTGGGGTCTTGGGATCGAGCCCCACGTCCGGCTCCCTAATCAGCAGAAAGCCTGCTTCTCCCTCCCCCTATGCCTGCCGCTCTGTCTACTTGTGCTCTCTCTCTATCTCCCTGTCAAATAAATAAATAAAATCTTTAAAAAAACAAACAAACAAACAACTCTTCACGATGCACGGATAGAGGGCACATACCTCAATACCATAAAAGCCATGTATGAAAAGCCCACGGCAAATATCATTCTCAATGGGGAGAAACTGCGAGCTTTTCCCTGAAGGTCAGGAACACGGCAGGGATGTCCACTCTCACCACTGCTGTCCAACATAATACTAGAAGTCCTAGCCTCAGCAATCAGACAATGAAAAGAAATAAAACGCATGGGAATTGGCAAAGAAGAAGTCAAACTCTCACTCTTCGCAGGTGACATAATACTCTATGTGGAAAACCCAAAAGACTCCACCCCCAAATTGCTAGAACTCATACAGGAATTCAGCAAAGTGGCAGGATATAAAATCAATGCACAGAAATCTGTTGCATTTCTATACACTAACAATGCGACAGAAGAAAGAGAAATTAAGGAGTCAAACCCATTTACAATTGCACCAAAAACCGTAAGATACCTAGGAATCAACCTAACCAAAGAGGCAAAGGATCTGTACTATGAAAACTATAGAACACTCACGAGAGAAATTGAGGAAGACGCAAAGAAATGGAAAAACACTCCATGTTCATGGATTGGAAGAACAAATTTGTTAAAATGTCTATGCTACCACTACCCAGAGCAATCTGTGCATTCAATGCAATCTCTATCAAAATACCATCAACTTGTTTCACAGAGCTGGAACACATCATCCTAAAATTTGTACGGAACCAGGAAAGACCCCGAATAGCCAAAGGAATGTTGAAAAAGAAAACCAAAGCTGGTGGCATCACAATTCCGGACCTCAAGTTCTATGACAAAGCTGTAATCATCAAGATGGTATGATACTGGCACAAAAACAGACACATCGGCCAATGAAACAGAACAGAGAACCCAGAAACGGACCCTCAACTCTATGGTCAACTAATCTTCGACAAAGCAGGTAAGAACAGCCATGGGAAAAAAGACAGTCTCTTCAACAAATGGTGTTGGGAAAAGTGGACAGCCACATGCAGAAGAATGAAACTGGACCATTTTCTTACACCATACACAAAAATGGACTCAAAATGGATGTAAGACCTAAATGTGAGACAGGAACCCATCAAAATCCTGGAGGAGAACATAGGCAGCAACTTCTGTGACCTGGGCCACAGCAACTTCTTGCTAGACACGTCTCCAAAGGCAAGGGAAACAAAGACTTCATCAAGATAAAAAGCTTTTGCACAGCAGAGGAAGCGGTCGACAAAACCAAAAGACGACTGACAGAATGGGAGAAGGTATTTGCAAATGACATGTCAGATAAAGGGCTAGTATGCAAAATCTATATAGAAGAACTTATCAAACTCAGCACCCAAAGAACAAATAATCCAGTCAAGAAACATGGAAGACGTGAACAGACATTTCTCCAAAGAAGACATTCAAATGGTCAACAGACACTTGAAAAAATGCCCAACATCACTTGGCATCAGGGAAATAAATACACATCAAAACCACAATGAGATATCAGCTCACACCTGTTGGAATGGCTAAAATGAACAAGTCAGGAAACAACAGATGTGGCAGGGATGCAGACAACGGGGAACCCTCTTACACTGCTGGTGGGAATGCAAGCTGGGACAGCCACTCTGGAAAACAGTATGGAGGTTCCTCAACAAGTTGAAAATAGAGCTACCCAGCGACCCAGCAATTGCACTACTAAGGATTTACCCCAAAGATACAAATGTAGTGATCCGAAGGGGCACCTGCACCCCAATGTTTATAGCAGCAATGTCCACAATAGCCAAACTGTGGAAAGAGCCCCGATGTCCCTTGACAGATGAATGGATAAAGAAGATGTGTAGATATATACAATGGACTATCACTCAGCCAATAAAAAAAATGAAATCGTGCAATGACGTGGATGGAACTAGAGGGTATTTTGCCAAATATGTCAGTCAGAGAAAGATAATAATCATTTGATTTCACTCCTATGTAGAATTTAAGAAACAAAACAGAGGAGCATAGGGGAAGGGAGGGGAAAATAAAACAAGATGAAATTAGAGTGGGAGACAAATCACAAGAGACTCTTAATCATAGGAAACAAACTGAGGGTTCCTGGAGCATAGGAGGGGAGAAGGATGGGGTAACTGGATGATGGACATTAAGGAGGGCACCTAATGTAATTAGCACTGGGTGTTATATAAGACTGATGAATCACTGAACTCTACCTTGGAAAATAATATACTTTATGTTGGTTAACTGAATTTAAATTTAAAAAATAATATTAAAAAAAAGAAAATATAAGCCAAACCAAGATAACTTTTGATATGATTAAACAGTGACACAGGTTTTTAGATATTAAAATACTTGTTGGAAGGGAAGAACACTATTAAAAGGAAATATTACCAAAGAACAAAGATATCTTGCAGAAACTCTTCAAAATGGACAATGAAAATTACAGTTGTTATTGTTAAAGGAACTATTGTTATTATTTATGTTATTTATATTATGTTATTTATATTATTATATTTATTTTATAATTATATTATTATATAATTATAATATATAATATATTATATATAAATATATTATATAATTTATAATTATATTATTAATATAATATAATTATATTAATATATTTATATTATGTATTTATATTATTATTTAAGGAATCATTAAAGAGTAAGTGTAATATTTTGGCAAGTATTTGTATTTAATAAAGTAAAATTACAGTTAAATCCGTTAATTAATGGTTAAAATTATCTGAAATATTACAGTCTTACCTAGTCATCTCTTTTTCTAATTCACCATTTTTCTTCATTTCTTGATCCAAACTACATTCCAGAGATTGTTTCAACTCAATACATTTCTTTTTTTTTTTTTAAGATTTTATTCATTTATTAGACAGAGAGAGAGAGAGAGAGCACAAGCAGCGGGAGTGGCAGGCAGAGGGAGAAGCAGACTCCTCGCTGAGCAAGGAGCCCGATGCGGAACTCGATCCCAGGACCCTGGGGTCATGACCTGAGCTGAAGGCAGACGCTTAACTGACTGAGCCACCCAGGCGTCCCTCAACTCAATAAATTTCTTTATCTGTCCCTTTTCTTCATCAGACTTTGAAAATAATTTTTAAAGAAAATTATATTTAAAAATCTAGATACTCATTCTTCTCTCATAAAATATTATTTCTCATGAATTCATAAGTAATAACGTGTTTAGAAAGGCTCATATACTACATTTTATACATTTTATAAATTTATAATTTTAAATTTATATAATATAGTTTAAAATTTATAATTTTAAGTTTTATATAATATAGTTTTATAAACCTGATGCCAATAAATACAAATTTCAAATATAAGGACCTTTCTTAAAAACAGCTTAAACTGATTTTACATTTTCATCATTATTTTTTCTAGAATTTAAACTGCCAGAATTTACTTGTTAAATACAGAGGTTCTTACCCATATTAATACTAAGTGTTAATGAAAAATTTAAAAAAGTGGTTATATTTATATTTTAGTTTCTAAACATGCCCTAGAAACGTTTTCATCCAAAGCTTAAGATACTCTGGGTTTTGTGAGATCATACCTTTTTAAGATAATCTCTGAAAAATTCCTATGCAGTCCCCATGACAGTTTTGATGATAGTCTGACTTTAGAATGAGATACTCTCCTTCTCTGCAAGCATTGCAAGCATCTCCGCAAGGTTTCAATTTCTTCTTTTCTGTTAACTACCTTTCTCTTTAAATAAAGTTTAAGTCTTCTCGATATTACATAAAAACTTTTGCTTCACTCTTGCAGCTTTTTCTATCATCCTGTTTCTCCCCTTTCACAAGACTTGAGCATTCTTTCATATGTCATCTCATCCACAGATTCATCTTTCCAACACTTATTTTCTTCTTTTACACTAAAATCGGAGTTTCAATCCTGGAATTCCACTAAAAAATTTTGAGGGTCATCAAGGATCTTTTTTTTAAAGTCTTTATCCTGCTTTACTTCTCAGCAACAGCTGAAAACAATGACCATACCCTCCCTCTGCTCTCTAATCCCATTTTATTTCTAAATGACAGCAACCGCGGTTAGTCCCTGACCTTTGCTATTCCTCTTATCAAATCCTCTCAGAGTTGGTTAAATCTCAAGGCTTCAAAACCAGATTCTCTAATCTACATTTCCAGCCTTGACCCCTTTACTGAGGTCATCTCTACTTTTTGATCTTCCTTCTCGTTCCTCATAGACAATATTCTCAACCACACACTCAAAAACCATTACCTGATGTGGATTACCTTTATAGACAGCTAATTTTTTTAAATTTATTTATTTGAAATAGAGAGTGCATGAATAGGGGGAAGGAGCAGAGGGAGAGGGAGAAGCAGACTCCCAGCTGAGCAGGGCTCGATCTCAGGACCCTGAGATCATGGTCTGAGCCGAAAGCAGGCGCTTAACTGACTGAGCCACCCAGGTACCCCTAGACAGCTAACTTTGTACATTTTATGTTGACTCTTTTTGGTATTACTTTGAGTGTATTGTTATTTTGTCATCTCAGGGGGGCACCCTTACCCTTAGGATGCTGACCACCATACTCTGTCTTGCTTTTCTTTTCTGATGCAAATGTTTCTCCCAAGGGTCAGACTATCAATTGTTTGCCTTTGTTTTCTTTTGAATAATTTCCTATTCCATAGAGATTGGATCTTATGGAAGTCTTCTTCTGAAGTTCTTTTCAGACACATACTTGACTATATTGTTTGGAAGCTTAAGTCAGCCTAGAGCTATCTCTTCTTCCCAATCCAGACTTCACCTCAAAACTATGTCCATCAAATATCTTAACCCAGGTAGTCTCTGGCCTGGGGATTCATGAGATAAAATCCTTCTAGAGATGTTAGGACTATGGACTGAGTTGGTTGAAAGCTAAGTGTTTGTTTCACAGGGTAGACCTTAAAGTGGCTAATAATTTTATGTCACAACCCTAATTCATTTCCATTGGAATCTACAGAATACCTACGGATATTCTTACAAACTTTACAAGATTTGATAGCTTCCTTAATAGATTTCTATATGACACCGTAGGGGGACAACTCCTGGCATTCTCATTCACATATCGTCACCTTACTTGCTCAATGAAAACTATAGTAATACAATGTGACTAATTTATAGGAAATCTAGAAAAAAAATAATTTTTGATTCCCATGCAGTCCCCATTACAGTTTTGATGATCGTCTGACTTTAGAAACTTTCGATGTTTCTTTGGCCACAAAAAGGACCAGTCAACAGAATGTGCTACTTCCCCTGATAGGTATAGCTGTATAATGAAATTTGCAAGGATGCAGCTTCTGTGACTAAAAGAAACTAGTGGTAGGTGCATCTACCTCATTGTTCCAACCTAGGACTCACAATGCAGTCTTCTCATCTTAAATCATTGGTAGCCTCTCCTATGAAGGAGGGTATAAATGGCATGATAATCCGGTTCTGCTTGGTAAATAGTTATATAGTTTGCACTACGTATCAATAAGTTGTAATCCCGGATTGCACATTAATCTTTTCTGAGATTCGATTGCTAAATCTCTGAAAGGCTGATTAACTCAAATTAATGAAAAAAAAAAAAAAGTTCCTGAACTTGCAGTGAATGCTAGGAGCACTATGTTACTATGTAAGGCCCTGATTGAGCAGTCATTTCCACTTTTTCACTGGCATCTCTTTTCCTTTTCAAAATCCAACAAAGAGAAAAATATATTCCTTTGAGAAAAATGTTTGCATAATGATCTAGTAGTCATTCTTGATGAAGTCAACAAATTACAAATTTATAATTACAAATCACAACAAATTATCATGAAAGTAATCCATTCTCAAATCTCACGGAAGGGTTTAGATTACAAGAGAAAGTCAGAATTCAATATCAAATTATGACTCAAAGTTTCGGTTTTTTAAACATACTGAAAAATATTAGTAGGGACTCGGACGTTTGTATGCCAATATTCACAGCAGCATTACTAACAGTAGCCAAAAGGTAGAAAAACTCAATTGTCCACTGCCAGATAGATAAATAAAATGTGGTATGTATAAAATATTGCTTATCTTAGACTACCACAATCTTTTTTATTACAATCTTACTATAAAAATTATTAATTTATGAATTCAGTCAACTTCATCTATAAAGAGGAATTATACTACCAGTAGCAAGTAGCAACAATATGAATACAATAAACATTTTTATTAGTGAGAATTTTCATATTATCCAAAATGGTCTTATATACTACTACTAGAGAAATAAAAATTCCTTTTCAGTAGGACAGAAATTAAGAGACTGACTTACCAAACTTGTACTTAACAGGTTTTCCTGAAGTTGTTCAATTTTGCACGCTTGTTTTTTGACTGTAACTTTTAACTTGGCATTTTCAACTTCAAGCCTAAAATGAATATTTTAAAATTATTCTCACACATAAATTTTAAAAGTACCGTATAATTTCTAAACAAACATCTGACGGTCTTACATAAATTCTTAAAAATTTAAAAAGTAGAAGATTTGGCAATTGTGCCATTTTTCTGGTTGTGTTTTATAGTTAATGTGCAAAATTTAAAGATAATATGCAAAATTTATGCATTTCCAAATAGCGCAAAGCTGGAAGTTTTATCCAGCTTAACAATGATGTACTTATTATCATAACTGATATATTTCTCATCCTACACTGCTTCTCTGCTTTATAAATACTCAAGTATTTTCTGTGCTGCTTTAAATTGTACTTTTGCACGTGATCTTTCGACGTCTCAATACATCTTACAGCCTCTGCATGTCGATCTTGTGCTTCTTGCAACTAAAAAAGAAAAAAAAAAGAAATACTTTTAACTACTGGCA
Organism: Mirounga angustirostris; assembly: GCF_029215605.1. Taxonomy (NCBI): domain Eukaryota; kingdom Metazoa; phylum Chordata; class Mammalia; order Carnivora; family Phocidae; genus Mirounga; species Mirounga angustirostris. The sequence goes on from NW_026991846.1 coordinate 128,416, forward strand.
ATCTAGTATAAAACCACCATCAGCTGTTTTTGTAAATAAAATTTTAGTGGACACAGCCACACTCTCCTCTACATACTGCTTTATGGCTACAGCAGATTTGAACTGCTGCAACAGAGACCTATGGCCTACGAAGCCTAAAATATTTACAGGGAGTCTGCTTCTCTCTCTCTCTCTCCCTCTGCCCTTCCCCGCTGTTCCTTCTCTCTCTCAAATAAATAAAATCTTAAAATAAAATAAAATATTTACAATCCCCTTACAGAAAAGTTTGCTGACTTCTCTAGTTACTAAAATGTCACGTTTTTAATGTTTTTAAATTATATTTTATCAGCTAAACCTACAAATTTATATATTGGTCAAAGGGGGAAAGATACGAAATTACCTTATGGTAAACATTTCTGTTTTTGTATTCGAAGTACCACATCCATTCTACTTTTAAATATTCACATATGTGAATGACCATGGCTGTTCCAGTGATTATAAAAGTTAACATGTTGCTTTCAGTGACAACTAGATATTTCATGGAATAGTATGAGAGGCATTATCTTCGTAGGAACCAGAATGCCTGGGGTCTGAACACTGGGTATTAGCTGTGTGACCTGAACAAATTACTTAAAATTTCTGTGTCTCAGTTTCTTCTTCGTAAAATGAAGATAAAAATAGTATCTACACACTGGGATGTTGGGAAGATTAATTTAGGAAGTATACATGAACTATTTATTTTTATTTTTATTTTTTAAAGATTGTATTTATTTGACAGAGAGAGAGAAACAGCGAGAGAGGGGACACAAGCAGGGGGAGTGGGAGAGGGAGAAGCAGGCTTCCCGCCGAGCAGGGAGCCCGATGCGGGGCTCGATCCCAGGACCTTGGGATCATGACCTGAGCCGAAGGCAGACGCTTAACGACTGAGCCACCCAGGTGCCCCTATACATGAACTATTTAGAAGGGTATGTGGCACATACCAGATTCTGTCTGCAATTAGCATTATTGTTGTTGCTGTAGGTTATGTTCTAATAATATTTCATATTTTAGGCAGATGGTAGGCCAATGAAAGTGGTCTCTTATACAAGTTACACTGAAATCGTTCTTCACACCACTGAAAGTGGCAGCAAATGGGGAGCATGAGGCCCAGAATACATCCTCCATACTTCAAAAACTTTTACCAATTCCACTAGCTAACAGTACTTTTTTCCACTTATAATAATTTTAACTTACTGCCTCTCTATACTACTCAGTGGACAATCTCATGGACTACAGGGCAAATAGTACCTCCTAGACTGAGTAATAAATATTTACATGACCATCAGAGGCAAGGTAAAGCCACTGACGTGGAAATAATGGACTCTTGCTAAATCAACATTCCCAAATCATTTCATGTTTATATTATCTTAGCAACTGTCTGTGTTACACTGCTTTAGCAAGTACTCTGATGAATACATTAAGGCTACGTGGTATGGCATATCAGAAAAAACTGTCCCCGGGGGCGCCTGGCTGGCTCAGTGGTAAGAACATGCGACTCTTGACCTTGTCCTCATGAGTTCAAGCCCCACGATGGGTGTAGAAATTACATAAATAAATACACAAACAAACAAACTTTAAAAAAGAAAGGTTAAAAAAAAAAAAAAGAAAAAAGAAAAGCTTTGCCCGGAGCTTTATAGTTGGTAAAGTAATCTCAGTACTGGCTGCAAAATGAAGAAAGGCAAATATAGCTGTTTTTCCACAGTGAGGGGGAAAAACAAACATTTGATTGAACACTTCTCCTCTGTCAGATTAAATGCTTTCAATTTTACATTTAATTGCTTAAAATACATTTAGAATAAAAGCTTTGTTATGTCAATGTTTTCAATCAGAAATTATTGATATGGTATAATGTACTTAATTTTATCCTAAACACTGTTAAGTTAAAATATTCTCAATTTATACAAGGATAGGTACCATGCATATCCCATATTTTCCCCCTTAGATAAATGTGTACTTAGAAAGACAAAATTATCTCTCACGAAAAAAATAAAACCAATGTAAAATAAAGGACTAAATTGTGGACTAAATTGTTCTGCATAGACTACATGAGACACGTGTGAAGAGAGTAAAGTCAGTGGGAATTAGAATAGTCAGAGAGAGCTTCCTGGAGAATGAGAGACTATGAGCCAGGTCTGAATAGTGTAGGACTAGGCAAGAGGAAGGGAAACTAAGAGGACAGAAAGGACAGCATGAGTAAAAGGCTGAGAGATGGTGAAATCAATCCAATTAACTCAGAGGATAAAATCTGATGGCAGGGAAATAAAAACAGATGTCCAGACAACAATTAAATCAACGTTCAGAGCAGCATTATTAATGGCCATAAAGTGGGAAACAACCCAAAGGTGCATCAAATGATGAATGAACAAGGGTTTTGGCCCACAATGGAGTACTGTTGGACAATTAAAAAAAAAAATGAAGCACTGATATATGCTATAACACAGATGAACCCTGAAAACATTAAGTAAAAGAAGCTAGTCACAAAGGACCACACATTGTGTGACCCCCTTTATATGAAATATTCAGAATAGGCAACTCTATAGAGGCTGAAAGTAGACTGGTGGTTG